>NC_068438.1:56196402-56496402 GCF_023373465.1 Oncorhynchus keta | reverse complement strand
CATTTGTCATGTTACCCTACCTATCATTTATCATGTTAGCCTAGCTATCATTCTACAAATGTGATTTTTTCACAGCGGACGCTCAGTTTGACCCAAGAGCTCAAATTGACCGGGTAATTTACCGGGTCATTAGAAATTTAAATCCATTATTTTTTCACGCAGACACAGCAGTAGTGTGTGTGGGAGGTGACAACCTTTAATGACATATCTCACATCTCACTGCAGTTGTCCTCTAATGTACGCTCTGCTTTGAGTTGATCTGAGCTCCTTGGTCATGAATCATCTTGGTTTTTGCATGCATCCCAAATGTCACCCTATTGCCTATAAAGTGCACTACTTTTGCCCAGAGCCTTATGGGCGCTGGTCAAAAGTAGTGCACTAAATATGAAATAGGGTGACATTTGGGATGTACTCTATCTGTTTGGCTCAGCTCTCTTCCAGGATCCCACTGTTCAACGGCTGGAGTGGCCCCTCGGGATGGCTTGCAAGAGCCTGTCAGCCTCAGATACCTCTCCTCTCCTCTCCTCTCCTCTCCTCTCCCTCCTCTCCTCTCCTCTCACATCTTCTCTACCTCTTTCCTCTCCTTTCCGCTCCTCTCTTCTCCTCTCTCCTCTCCTCTCCTCTCCTCTCCTCTGTTCTCCTCTCCTCTCCTCTCCTCTCCTTTCCTCTTCACTCTTGTCCTCTCCTCTCCTCTCTTGTCCTCTCCTCTCCTCTCCACTCTTGTCCTCTCCTCTGTTCTGCTCTCCTCTGTTCTGCTCTCCTCTGTTCTCCTCTCCTCTATTGTCCTCTCCTCTCCTCTACTCTCCTCTCCTCTCCTCTCCTCCTCTCCACTCTTGTCCTCTCCTCCTCTCCACTCTTGTCCTCTTCTCCTCTCCACTCTTGTCCTCTCCTCTCCTCTCTTGTCCTCTCCTCTCCTCTCCACTCTTGTCCTCTCCTCTCCTCTCCTCTCCTCTCTTGTCCTCTCCTCTCCTCTCTTCTCCTCTCCTCTCCCTCTCTTCTCTCTCTTCTCTTCTCCTCTCCTCTCCTCTCCTCTCCTCTCCTCTCCTCTCCTCTCTTGTCCTCTCCTCTCCTCTCTTCTCCTCTCCTCTCCTCTCTTGTCCTCTCCTCTCCACTCTTGTCCTCTCCTCTCCTCTGTTCTCCTCTCCTCTGTTCTCCTCTCCTCTCTTGTCCTCTACTCTCCTCTCCTCCTCTCCACTCTTGTCCTCTTCTCCTCTCCACTCTTGTCCTCTCCTCTCCTCTCTTGTCCTCTCCTCTCCTCTCTTCTCCTCTCCACTCCTCTCTTGTCCTCTCCTGTCCTCTCCTCTTCACTCTTGTCCTCTCCTCTCCTCTCCTCTCCTCTCTCCTCTCCTCTCCTCTCCTCTCCTCTCCTCTCCTCTCCTCTCCTCTCCTCTCCTCTCCGCTCCTCTCCTCTCCTCTCCTCTTCACTCTTGTCCTCTCCTCTCACCGCCCTTCCTCTCCTCTCCTCTATTCTCCTCTCCTCTACTCTCTTGTCCTCTCCTCTCCCCTTGCTTCCTCTCCTCTCTTGTGCTCTCCTCTCCTCTCCTCTCCTCTCCTCTCTTGTCCGCTCCTCTCCTCTCCTCTCCTCTCCTCTCCTCTCCTCTGTTCTCCTCTCCTCTCCTCTGTTCTCCTCTCTTGTCCTCTCCTCTCCTCTGTTCTCCTCTCTTGTCCTCTCCTCTCCTCTCTTGTCCACTCCTCTCCTCTCCTCACCTCTCCTCTCCTCTTCACTCTTGTCTCTTGCCTCTCCCCGCCCCTTCCTCTCCTCTCCTCTCTTGTCCGCTCCGCTCCTCTCCTCTCCTCTCCTCTTCACCCTTGTCCTCTCCTCTCCCCGCCCCTTCCTCTCCTCTCCTCTACTCTCCTCTCCTCTTCTCTCTTGTCCTCTCCTCTCCTCTCTTGTCCTCTCCTCTCTTCTCCTCTCCTCTCTTGTCCTCTCCTCTCCACTCTTGTCCTCTCCTCTCCTCTCCTCTCCTCTCCTCTCCTCTCCTCTCCACTCTTGTCCTCTCCACTCTTGTCCTCTCCTCTCCTCTCCACCTCTCCCTCTCCTCTCTCTCTCCTCTCCTCTCCTCTCCTCTCCTCTCCTCTCCGCTCCTCTCCTCTCCTCTCCCTCTCCTCTCCTCTCCTCTCCTCCTCTCCTCTCCTCTCCTCTCCTCTCCTCTCCTCTGTTCTCCTCTGTTCTCCTCTCCTCTGTTCTCCTCTCTTGTCCTCTCCTCTCCTCTACTCTCTTGTCCTCTCCTCTCCTCTCTCTCCTCCTCTCCTCCTCTCCTCTCCTCTCCTCTCCTCACCTCTCCTCTCCTCTCCTCTCTTGTCCTCTCCTCTCCTCTCTTGTCCTCTCCTCTCCTCTCTTGTCCTCTCCTCTCCTCTCCACTCCACTCCTCTCCTCTCCTCTCCTCTCATTTCCTCTCCTCTCCTCTCTTGTCCTCTCCTCTCCTCTTCTCCTCCCTCCATGCCTCCATGCCAGATTACATTTCATGGTGGGACCGGGGAGAGTGTAGAAATCAGCCACAGATGTTCACTGACAGAAACATTTTTAAGATTGAAAACAGTTCACAACACAGTATTCCCCTGATGAATAAGTCCCCGTCTAGTCCTATAGAGCTAAAGACCTTGATGACTCTGACTGTTCCACTTGTGCAATAGATTTTCCATTTGCTCTGTTGCTTTCTGTCGCTCTGCGTCTAATAGCCGTGGTGTATTCATCTCTGACTCAATGTTTGTATATACATTTTTACTTCACTTTTTCCCCGCAGCGCTAGCTAGCCAATGTTCTGTGTGAAGGAACATCGACCAATCGGTCTGATTGAAATTAAATGAACATCACACCTTGGCCTGCCAGGTTGTGAAATAAGATCAGTAGTGATTGACATTGGTTAGGTTAGGTTAGGGTTAGGGTTAGGTTAGGTTAGATTAGGTTAGGTTTAGGTTAGGGTTAGCCTAATGGGTTAGGGTTAGGTTAGGGTTAGGTTAGGTTAGGGTTAGCCTAATGGGTTAGGGTTAGGGTTAGGGTTAGCCTAATGGATTAGGTTAGGGTTAGGTTAGGGTTAGCCTAATGGGGTTAGGTTCGGTAAGGGTTAGGTTAGGGTTAGCCTCATGGGTTAGGTTAGGGTAGGGTTAGGTTAGGGTTAGCCTAATGGGTTAGGGTTAGGTTAGGGTTAGGTTAGGTTAGGGTTAGCCTAATGGGTTAGGGTTAGCCTAATGGGTTAGGTTAGGGTTAGCCTAATGGGTTAGGGTTAGGTTAGGGTTAGGTTAGGGTTAGCCTAATGGGTTAGGTTAGGGTTAGGTTAGGGTTAGGTTAGCCTAATGGGTTAGGTTAGGTTAGGGTTAGCCTCATGGGTTAGGGTTAGGTTAGGGTTAGCCTAATGGGTTAGGGTTAGGTTAGGGTTAGCCTAATGGGTAAGGTTAGGGTTAGGGTTAGCCTAATGGGTTAGGGTTAGGTTAGGGTTAGGTTAGGGTTAGACTAATGGGGTTAGGTTAGGGTTAGGTTAGGGTTAGGTTAGCCTAATGGGTTAGGTTAGGGTTAGCCTAATGGGTTAGGGTTAGGTTAGGGGTAGGTTAGGGTTAGACTAATGGGGTTAGGTTAGGTTAGGTTAGCCTAATGGGTTAGGGTTAGGGTTATGGTAGGGTTAGGTTAGGTTATGGGTAGCCTAATGGGTTAGGGTTTGGGTTAGGGTTAGGGTTAGCCTAATGGGTTAGGTTAGGGTTAGCCTAATGGGTTAGGGTTAGGTTAGGGTTAGGTTAGGGTTAGACTAATGGGGTTAGGTTAGGGTTAGGTTAGCCTAATGGGTTAGGTTAGGGTTAGCCTAATGGGTTAGGGTTTGGTTAGGGTTAGGTTAGGTTATGGGTAGCCTAATGGGTTAAGGTTTGGTTAGGGTTAGCCTAGTGGGTTAGGGTTAGCCTAATGGGTTAGGTTAGGTTAGCCTAATGGGTTAGGGTTAGACTAATGGGGTTAGGTTAGGGTTAGGTTAGGGTTAGGTTAGCCTAATGGGTTAGGTTAGGGTTAGCCTAATGGGTTAGGGTTAGGGTTATGGTAGGGTTAGGTTAGGTTATGGGTAGCCTAATGGGTTAGGGTTTGGTTCGGTTAGGATTAGCCTAATGGGTTAGGTTAGGGTTCGGTTCGGTTAGGGTTAGGTTAAGGTTAGTCTAATGGTTTAGGTTAGGGTTAGGTTAGGGTTAGGTTAGGGTTAGGTTAGGGTTAGCCTAATGGGTTAGGTTAGGGTTAGGTTACGGTTAGCCTAATGGCTTAGCTTAGGTTAGGGTTAGGTTAGGGTTAGCCTAATGGATTAGGTTAGGGTTAGGTTAGGGTTCGCCTAATGGGGTTAGGTTAGGTAAGGGTTAGGTTCGGGTTAGCCTAATGGGTTAGGGTTAGGTTAGGGTTAGGTTAGGGTTAGCCTAATGGGTTAGGTTAGGGTTAGGGATAGCCTAATGGGTTAGGTTAGGTTAGGGTTAGCCTAATGGGTTAGGTTAGGGTTAGGTTAGCCTAATGGGTTAGGTTAGGGTTAGGTTAGGTTATGGGTAGCCTAATGGGTTAGGGTTTGGTTCGGTTAGGATTAGCCTAATAGGTTAGGGTTTGGTTCGGTTAGGGTTAGGTTAAGGTTAGCCTAATGGGTTAGGTTAGGGTTAGGTTAGGGTTAGACTAATGGGGTTAGGTTAGGGTTAGGTTAGGGTTAGGTTAGCCTAATGGGTTAGGTTAGGGTTAGGTTAGCCTAATGGGTTAGGTTAGGGTTAGCCTAATGGGTTAGGTTAGGTTATGGGTAGCCTAATGGGTTAGGTTAGGTTAGGTTAGCCTAATGGGTTAGGGTTAGGTTATGGGTAGCCTAATGGGTTAGGTTAGGGTTCGGTTAGCCTAATGGGTTAGGGTTAGGTTAGGTTATGGGTAGCCTAATGGGTTAGGTTAGGTTATGGGTAGCCTAATGGGTTAGGGTTAGGGTTATGGTAGGGTTAGGTTAGGTTATGGGTAGCCTAATGGGTTAGGGTTTGGTTCGATTAGGATTAGCCTAATGGGTTAGGTTAGGTTCGGTTCGGTTAGGGTTAGGTTAAGGTTAGCCTAATGGGTTAGGTAAGGGTTATGTTCGGGTTAGGTTAGGTTCAGCCTAATGGGTTAGGTTAGGGTTAGGTTACGGTTAGCCTAATGGGTTAGCTTAGGTTAGGGTTAGGTTAGGGTTAGCCTAATGGATTAGGTTAGGGTTAGGTTAGGGTTTGCCTAATGGGTTAGGGTTAGGTTAGGTTATGGGTAGCCTAATGGGTTAGGTTAGGTTATGGGTAGCCTAATGGGTTAGGGTTAGGGTTATGGTAGGGTTAGGTTAGGTTATGGGTAGCCTAATGGGTTAGGGTTTGGTTCGATTAGGATTAGCCTAATGGGTTAGGTTAGGGTTCGGTTCGGTTGGGGTTAGGTTAAGGTTAGCCTAATGGGTTAGGTAAGGGTTAGGTTAGGGTTAGGTTACGGTTAGCCTAATGGGTTAGCTTAGGTTTTGGGTTAGGTTAGGGTTAGCCTAATGGATTAGGTTAGGGTTCGCCTAATGGGGTTAGGTCAGGTAAGGGTTAGGTTCGGGTTAGCATAATGGGTTAGGGTTAGGTTAGGGTTAGCCTAATGGGTTAGGGTTAGGTTAGGGTTAGGTTAGGGTTAGACTAATGGGGTTAGGTTAGGGTTAGGTTAGCCTAATGGGTTAGGTTAGGGTTAGCCTAATGGGTTAGGGTTTGGTTAGGGTTAGGTTAGGTTATGGGTAGCCTAATGGGTTAAGGTTTGGTTAGGGTTAGCCTAGTGGGTTAGGGTTAGCCTAATGGGTTAGGTTAGGTTAGCCTAATGGGTTAGGGTTAGACTAATGGGGTTAGGTTAGGGTTAGGTTAGGGTTAGGTTAGCCTAATGGGTTAGGTTAGGGTTAGCCTAATGGGTTAGGGTTAGGTTATGGTAGGGTTAGGTTAGGTTATGGGTAGCCTAATGGGTTAGGGTTTGGTTCGGTTAGGATTAGCCTAATGGGTTAGGTTAGGTTAGGTTCGGTTAGGGTTAGGTTAAGGTTAGCCTAATGGGTTAGGTAAGGGTTATGTTCGGGTTAGGTTAGGTTTAGCCTAATGGGTTAGGTTAGGGTTAGGTTACGGTTAGCCTAATGGGTTAGCTTAGGTTAGGGTTAGGTTAGGTTAGCCTAATGGATTAGGTTAGGGTTAGGTTAGGGTTTGCCTAATGGGGTTAGGTTAGGTAAGGCTTAGGTTCGGGTTAGCCTAATGGGTTAGGGTTAGGTTAGGGTTAGGTTAGGGTTAGCCTAATGGGTTAGGTTAGGTTAGGGTTAGCCTAATGGGTTAGGGTTAGGGTTAGGTTAGGTTATGGGTAGCCTAATGGGTTAGGTTAGGGTTAGGTTAGCCTAATGGGTTAGGGTTAGGTTAGGTTAGGTTATGGGTAGCCTAATGGGTTAGGGTTTGGTTCGGTTAGGATTAGCCTAATAGGTTAGGGTTTGGTTCGGTTAGGGTTAGGTTAAGGTTAGCCTAATGGGTTAGGTTAGGGTTAGGTTAGGGTTAGACTAATGGGGTTAGGTTAGGGTTAGGTTAGGGTTAGGTTAGCCTAATGGGTTAGGTTAGGGTTAGGTTAGCCTAATGGGTTAGGTTAGGGTTAGCCTAATGGGTTAGGTTAGGTTATGGGTAGCCTAATGGGTTAGGTTAGGGTTAGGTTAGCCTA
Source organism: Oncorhynchus keta (assembly GCF_023373465.1). NCBI lineage: Eukaryota > Metazoa > Chordata > Actinopteri > Salmoniformes > Salmonidae > Oncorhynchus > Oncorhynchus keta. Next base: position 56,489,744 of record NC_068438.1, on the reverse strand, counting down.
ATGGGTTAGGGTTAGGTTATGGGTAGCCTAATGGGTTAGGTTAGGGTTCGGTTAGCCTAATGGGTTAGGGTTAGGTTAGGTTATGGGTAGCCTAATGGGTTAGGTTAGGTTATGGGTAGCCTAATGGGTTAGGGTTAGGGTTATGGTAGGGTTAGGTTAGGTTATGGGTAGCCTAATGGGTTAGGGTTTGGTTCGATTAGGATTAGCCTAATGGGTTAGGTTAGGGTTCGGTTCGGTTAGGGTTAGGTTAAGGTTAGCCTAATGGGTTAGGTAAGGGTTATGTTCGGGTTAGGTTAGGTTTAGCCTAATGGGTTAGGTTAGGGTTAGGTTACGGTTAGCCTAATGGGTTAGCTTAGGTTAGGGTTAGGTTAGGGTTAGCCTAATGGATTAGGTTAGGGTTAGGTTAGGGTTTGCCTAATGGGTTAGGGTTAGGTTAGGTTATGGGTAGCCTAATGGGTTAGGTTAGGTTATGGGTAGCCTAATGGGTTAGGGTTAGGGTTATGGTAGGGTTAGGTTAGGTTATGGGTAGCCTAATGGGTTAGGGTTTGGTTCGATTAGGATTAGCCTAATGGGTTAGGTTAGGGTTCGGTTCGGTTGGGGTTAGGTTAAGGTTAGCCTAATGGGTTAGGTAAGGGTTAGGTTAGGGTTAGGTTACGGTTAGCCTAATGGGTTAGCTTAGGTTTTGGGTTAGGTTAGGGTTAGCCTAATGGATTAGGTTAGGGTTCGCCTAATGGGGTTAGGTTAGGTTAGGGTTAGGTTAGGGTTAGCCTAATGGGTTAGGGTTAGGTTAGGGTTAGGGTTCGTTTAGGGTTAGGGCCTAATGCCAATACTGATTTCTATGGGTTTAGGGTTAGGGTAAGGGTTAAGGTTAGGTTAGGGTTAGGGCCCAATGCCAATACTGATTTCTATGGGTTTATGGTTAGGTTAGGGTTAGGTTAGGGCCTAATGCCAACACTATTATGTGAAGTCCGTTAGAACATTTTACTCCTTCAGAACAAGACTGTGTTCTAAATGAACCGCTTGAAAGTGCATTACTTTTGACCAGGGCCCATAGGGTAGTGCACTACTTTTGACCAGGACCCATAGGGTAGTGCACTACTTTTGACCAGGGCCCATAGGCAATATATAGGGAATAATGTTATATTTGGGACACAGACAGCAGTATAGAAATTGAGCAGGATTGTGGGAAGGGCAAAAAAGAGTGAGTGCCTCGTGTAACAGAGGCTGTTGCAGGAGTGTTTTGATTGTCTGTTCTTGAGACTGTAGTAGGAGTGTTTTGATTGTCTGATCTAGAGGCTGTAGCAGGAGTGTTTTGATTGTCTGTTCTTGAGGCTGTAGCAGGAGTGTTTTGATTGTCTGATCTAGAGGCTGTTGCAGGAGTGTTTTGATTGTCTGGTCTAGAGGCTGTAGCAGGAGTGTTTTGATTGTCTGTTCTAGAGGCTGTAGCAGGAGTGTTTTGATTGTCTGTTCTAGAGACTATAGCAGGAGTGTTTTGATTGTCTGTTCTAGAGACTATAGCAGGAGTGTTTTGATCGTCTGTTCTAGAGGCTGTAGTAGGAGTGTTTTGATTGTCTGTTCTAGAGGCTGTAGCAGGAGTGTTTTGATTGTCTGTTCTAGAGACTATAGCAGGAGTGTTTTGATTGTCTGTTCTAGAGGCTGTAGCAGGAGTGTTTTGATTGTCTGTTCTAGAGACTATAGCAGGAGTGTTTTGATCGTCTGTTCTAGAGGCTGTAGTAGGAGTGTTTTGATTGTCTGTTCTAGAGGCTGTAGCAGGAGTGTTTTGATTGTCTGTTCTAGAGACTATAGCAGGAGTGTTTTGATCGTCTGTTCTAGAGGCTGTAGTAGGAGTGTTTTGATCGTCTGTTCTAGAGGCTGTAGCAGGAGTGTTTTGATTGTCTGTTCTAGAGACTATAGCAGGAGTGTTTTGATTGTCTGTTCTAGAGGCTGTAGTAGGAGTGTTTTGATTGTCTGTTCTAGAGGCTGTAGCAGGAGTGTTTTGATTGTCTGTTCTAGAGGCTGTAGCAGGAGTGTTTTGATTGTCTGTTCTAGAGGCTGTAGCAGGAGTGTTTTGATTGTCTGTTCTAGAGGCTGTAGCAGGAGTGTTTTGATTGTCTGTTCTAGAGGCTGTAGTAGGAGTGTTTTGATTGTCTGTTCTAGAGGCTGTAGCAGGAGTGTTTTGATTGTCTGTTCTAGAGACTATAGCAGGAGTGTTTTGATTGTCTGTTCTAGAGGCTGTAGCAGGAGTGTTTTGATTGTCTGTTCTAGAGGCTGTAGCAGGAGTGTTTTGATTGTCTGTTCTAGAGGCTGTAGTAGGAGTGTTTTGATTGTCTGTTCTAGAGACTATAGCAGGAGTGTTTTGATTGTCTGTTCTCGAGACTATAGCAGGAGTGTTTTGATTGTCTGTTCTAGAGACTATAGCAGGAGTGTTTTGATTGTCTGTTCTAGAGACTATAGCAGGAGTGTTTTGATTGTCTGTTCTAGAGGCTGTAGTAGGAGTGTTTTGATCGTCTGTTCTAGAGGCTGTAGCAGGAGTGTTTTGATTGTCTGATCTAGAGGCTGTAGTAGGAGTGTTTTGATTGTCTGTTCTCGAGACTATAGCAGGAGTGTTTTGATTGAGTGAATTAATATTTAGCATTTAATGTGAAGGTGACTACAGAACAATGAGATGTCATGTCAAATAATGAACTTGCAGGTTTGATCCTGTTCATACAATAAAGCCTTGTGAAGGTTGTGGATCAACGTAGTCATGAATAGTGGCTTAATACACCAATTTTTAGACTTTAAAATGAAGGAGATATCGCTATTGATTGTTGAAGAATATAACTTACTCTATGCCTCGTGAATTTCGCTAAACTCACGTACCCCATCAGAACCGTAAAATATAAGGTTGTTTTTGCTCCATTGTTTGTCCACAATATAATTGTAAACAAAGAGAGTGTAAAGACTCAAAACATGGTTACACGTATCCTTTTGAACTTCAGTACGTAGATGGTGAGTCGGTGTCCGTAGCTGTCTACGGATTCAGCCCCATCACCCCTCATGTGTCACAAACAGTAGTGGGGCGACTGCTTTGTTGTCGTTTGAACTGCACATTTCACCTTTAATGAGTAAATGCTTTTTAGAGGTGTTATGAAAGTGAGGATAAATGAAGACGTTATACAGAGAACATAAAACAAATGTGTTTTTCTTTTTCATTATTTGGTGTTGTGATGTCGGAGGATTCAATGTGGACGCAGTGGGATGTGAAACAGGGTATTGTTTTAAATAGTTTGGCTCCGTACAGAGGAGTTGTTCTGTTCTGGTTTCTGATCAACAGGAATATGCTTCTGTGACGTTAACTACTGGCTGATTTCTGATCAACAGGAATATCCTTCTGTGACGTTAACTACTGGCTGATTTCTGAGTGTATCAGTTACAGCACTTTCTTCCAGTTGTGTCAATCTTCTTCCTGAATATAAATTTATTCCCAAATGTATTCTCAAGTTTCAAGTGAATTGAGTGATTTCTTCTTTTTTCTAATATAGTCCATGCACTCCATAAAACAATATCAGTGCCTTTGAGGTTTAAGCCTTAACACACTTTTATCTACGGTTATTTGTTCTGTCTATAGGATAAATGTCACGCCTTGGTCTTAGTATTTTGTATTTTGTTTAATTATTTGGTCAGGCCAGGGTGTGACATGGGTTTATGTTGTTGTATTAGGGGTGTTGTAGGGGTGTTGTATGGGCTTGGCTGCCTGAGGCGGTTCTCAATCAGAGTCATGATATCAGCCTCTCTCTGCCCTGATAAGACATCACAATACACATTTTTACATTTAAGTCATTTAGCAGACGCTCTTATCCAGAGCGACTTACAAATTGGTGCATTCACCTTATGACATCCAGTGGAACAGCCACTTTACAATAGTGCATCTAAATCTTTTAGGGGGGAGAAGGATTACTTATCCTATCCTAGGTATTCCTTAAAGAGGTGGGGTTTCAGGTGTCTCCGGAAGGTGGTGATTGACTCCGCTGTCCTGGCGTCGTGAGGGAGTTTGTTCCACCATTGGGGGCCAGAGCAGCGAACAGTTTTGACTGGGCTGAGCGGGAACTGTACTTCCTCAGTGGTAGGGAGGTGAGCAGGCCAGAGGTGGATGAACGCAGTGCCCTTGTTTGGGTGTAGGGCCTGATCAGAGCCTGGAGGTACTGAGGTGCCGTTCCCCTCACAGCTCCGTAGGCAAGCACCATGGTCTTGTAGCGGATGCGAGCTTCAACTGGAAGCCAGTGGAGAGAGCGGAGGAGCGGGGTGACGTGAGAGAACTTGGGAAGGTTGAACACCAGACGGGCTGCGGCGTTCTGGATGAGTTGTAGGGGTTTAATGGCACAGGCAGGGAGCCCAGCCAACAGCGAGTTGCAGTAATCCAGACGGGAGATGACAAGTGCCTGGATTAGGACCTGCGCCGCTTCCTGTGTGAGGCAGGGTCGTACTCTGCGGATGTTGTAGAGCATGAACCTACAGGAACGGGCCACCGCCTTGATGTTAGTTGAGAACGACAGGGTGTTGTCCAGGATCACGCCAAGGTTCTTAGCGCTGGGAGGAGGACATAATGGAGTTGTCAACCGTGATGGCGAGATCATGGAACGGGCAGTCCTTCCCCGGGAGGAAGAGCAGCTCCGTCTTGCCGAGGTTCAGCTTGAGGTGGTGATCCGTCATCCACACTGATATGTCTGCCAGACATGCAGAGATGCGATTCGCCACCTGGTCATCAGAAGGGGGAAAGGAGAAGATTAATTGTGTGTCGTCTGCATAGCAATGATAGGAGAGACCATGTGAGGTTATGACAGAGCCAAGTGACTTGGTGTATAGCGAGAATAGGAGAGGGCCTAGAACAGAGCCCTGGGGGACACCAGTGGTGAGAGCGCGTGGTGAGGAGACAGATTCTCGCCACGCCACCTGGTAGGAGCGACCTGTCAGGTAGGACGCAATCCAAGCGTGGGCCGCGCCGGAGATGCCCAACTCGGAGAGGGTGGAGAGGAGGATCTGATGGTTCACAGTATCGAAGGCAGCCGATAGGTCTAGAAGGATGAGAGCAGAGGAGAGAGAGTTAGCTTTAGCAGTGCGGAGCGCCTCCGTGATGCAGAGATGAGCAGTCTCAGTTGAATGACTAGTCTTGAAACCTGACTGATTTGGATCAAGAAGGTCATTCTGAGAGAGATAGCGGTAGAGCTGGCTAAGGACGGCACGTTCAAGAGTTTTGGAGAGAAAAGAAAGAAGGGATACTGGTCTGTAGTTGTTGACATCGGAGGGATCGAGTGTAGGTTTTTTTCAGAAAGGGTGCAACTCTCGCTCTCTTGAGGACGGAAGGGACGTAGCCAGCGGTCAGGGATGAGTTGATGAGCGAGGTGAGGTAAGGGAGAAGGTCTCCGGAAATGGTCTGGAGAAGAGAGGAGGGGATAGGGTCAAGCGGGCAGGTTGTTGGGCGGCCGGCCGTCACAAGACGCGAGATTTCATCTGGAGAGAGAGGGGAGAAAGAGGTCAGAGCACAGGGTAGGGCAGTGTAAGCAGAACCAGCGGTGTCGTTTGACTTAGCAAACGAGGATCGGATGTCGTCGACCTTCTTTTCAAAATGGTTGACGAAGTCATCTGCAGAGAGGGAGGAAGGGGGGGAGGGGGAGGAGGATTCAGGAGGGAGGAGAAGGTGGCAAAGAGCTTCCTAGGGTTAGAGGCAGATGCTTGGAATTTAGAGTGGTAGAAAGTGGCTTTAGCAGCAGAGACAGAGGAGGAAAATGTAGAGAGGAGGGAGTGAAAGGATGCCAGGTCCGCAGGGAGGCGAGTTTTCCTCCATTTCCGCTCGGCTGCCCGGAGCCCTGTTTACACAATTTAGTTCATTGGCAAAAGCAAAAAAATAAAAACCCCAGGCAGTGTGGAATCTTGTTACTTTACAGTGGTTTGGATTTGTAAGAAAATCAAATGTATATAGAGGTAATTTATATATATTTCATTGATATATATTTATATATATAGTCTATTTATACAGTGGGGCAAAAAAGTGTTTAGTCAGCCACCAATTGTGCAAGTTCTCCCACTTAAAAAGATGAGAGAGGCCTGTAATTTTCATCATAGGTACACTTCAACTATGACAGACAAGATGAGGAAAAAACTAATCACATGTAGGATTTTTAATGAATTTATTTGCAAATTATGGTGGAAAATAAATATTTGGTCACCTACAAACAAGCAAGATTTCTGGCTCTCACAGACTAACTTCTTCTTTAAGAGGCTCCTCTGTCCTCCACTCGTTACATGTATTAATGGCACCTGTTTGAACTTGTTATCAGTATAAAAGACACCTGTCCACAACCTCAAACAGTCACACTCCAAACTCCACTATGGCCAAGACAAAATAGCTGTCAAAGGACACAAGAAACAAAATTGTAGACCTGCACCAGGCTGGCAAGACTGAATCTGCAATAGGTAAGCAGCTTGGTATGAAGTAATCAACTGTGGGAGCAATTATTAGGAAATAGAAGACATACAAGACCACTGATAATCTCCCTCGATCTGGGGCTCCACGCAAGATCTCACCCCGTGGGGTCAAAATGATCACAAGAACGGTGAGCAAAAATCCCAGAACCACACGGGGGACCTAGTGAATGACCTGCAGAGAGCTGGGACCAAAGTAACAAAGCCTACCATCAGTAACACACTACGCCGCCAGGGACTCAAATCCTGCAGTGCCAGACGTGTCCCCCTGCTTAAGCCAATACATGTCCAGGCCCGTCTGAAGTTTGCTAGAGAGCATTGGATGATCCAGAAGACGATTGGGAGAATGGCATATGGTCAGATGAAACCAAAATATTGGTAAAAACTCAACTCGTCGTGTTTGGAGGACAAAGAATGCTGAGTTGCATCCAAAGAACACCATACCTACTGTGAAGCATGGGGTGGAAACATCATGCTTTGGGGCTGTTTTTCTGCAAAGGGACCAGGACGACTGATCCGTGTAAAGGAAAGAATGAATGGGGCCATGTATCATGAGATTTTGAGTGAAAACGTCCTTCCATCAGCAAGGGCATTGAAGATAAAACATGGCTGGGTCTTTCAGCATGACAATGATCCCAAACACACCGCCCAGGCAACGAAGGAGTGGCTTTGTAAGAAGCATTTCAAGGTCCTGGAGTGGCCTAGCCAGTCTCCAGATCTTAACCCCATAGAAAATCTTTGGAGGGAGTTGAAAGTCCGTGTTGCCCAGCAACAGCTCCAGAACATCACTGCTCTAGAGATCTGCATGGAGGAATGGGCCAAAATACCAGCAACAGTGTGTGAAAACCTTGTGAAGACTTACAGAAAACGTTTGACCTCTGTCATTGCTAACAAAGTGTATATAACAAAGTATTGAGATAAACTTTTGTTATTGACCAAATACTTATTTTCCACCATAATTTGCAAATAAATTCTTTAAAAATCCTACAATGTGATTTTATGGATTTTCTTTTCTTATTTTGTCTGTCATAGTTGAAGTGTACCTATGATGAAAATTACAGGCCTCTCTCATATTTTTAAGTGGGAGAACTTCCACAATTGGTGGCTGACTAACTACTTTTTTGCCCCACTGTACATAGATTGGTCCTTCTGTGGCTCAGTTGGTAGAGCATGGCGCTTGTAACGCCAGGGTAGTGGGTTCGATTCCCGGGACCACCCATACGTAGAATGTATGCACACATGACTGTAAGTCGCTTTGGATAAAAGCGTCAGCTAAATGGCATATATTATTATATTATTATAGATCATTTCTATATAATTAATTTATATGCACATCTGTGCTGCCGAGTCTGCCAGTTCTACCCCATTCTGTTTATCATAAATCAAATTCAAGACTACCTCTGTTTATCATAAATCAAATTCAAGACTACCTCTGTTTATCATCGGTACCTCTGTTTATCATCGGTCCTTCTGTAGCTCAGTTGGTAGAGCATGGCGCTTGTAACGCCAGGGTAGTGGGTACGATCCCGGGACCACCCATACGTAGAATGTATGCACACATGACTGTAAGTCGCTTTGGATAAAAGCGTCTGCTAAATGGCATATATTATATTATATTATTATAAATGAAATTCAAGACTACCTCTGTTTATCATAAATCAAATTCAAGACTACCTCTGTTTATCATAAATCAAATTCAAGACTACCTCTGTTTATCATAAATCAAATTCAAGACTACCTCTGTTTATCATAAATCAAATTCAAGACTACCTCTGTTTATCATAAATCAAATTCAAGACTACCTCTGTTTATCATAAATCAAATTCAAGACTACCTCTGTTTATCATAAATCAAATTCAAGACTACCTCTGTTTATCATAAATCAAATTCAAGACTACCTCTGTTTATCATAAATCAAATTCAAGACTACCTCTGTTTATCATAAATCAAATTCAAGATTACCTCTGTTTATCATCGGTACCTCTGTTTATCATCGGTCCTTCTGTAGCTCAGTTGGTAGAGCATGGCGCTTGTAACGCCAGGGATAAAAGCGTCTGCTAAATGGCATATATTATATTATATTATTATAAATCAAATTCAAGACTACCTCTGTTTATCATAAATCAAATTCAAGACTAGCAACTTGTGATGTTACTGTAACATCCAACGTTTCTTTTGATTAAAATATAAACTTGGAGGAGACTGTTTGCTTTTTACTTCTGGCGTCTGGCTCTATTATAAAGCATAGGAGATTAAGCCTGCGTCCCAAATGAAGCCTTATTTCCCTATGTAGTGCACTACTTTAGACCAGAGGGCCCTGGTAGTAGTAGTGCACTACTTTAGACCAGAGGACCCTGGTAGTAGTAGTGCACTACTTTAGACCAGAGGACCCTGGTAGTAGTAGTGCACTACTTTAGACCAGAGGACCCTGGTAGTAGTAGTGCACTACTTTAGACCAGAGGGCCCTGGTAGTAGTAGTGCACTACTTTAGACCAGAGGGCCCTGGTAGTAGTAGTGCACTACTTTAGACCAGAGGACCCTGGTAGTAGTAGTGCACTACTTTAGACCAGAGGGCCCTGGTAGTAGTAGTGCACTACTTTAGACCAGAGGGCCCTGGTAGTAGTAGTGCACTACTTTAGACCAGAGGACCCTGGTAGTAGTAGTGCACTACTTTAGACGAGAGGGCCCTGGTAGTAGTAGTGCACTACTTTAGACCAGAGGGCCCTGGTAGTAGTAGTGCACTACTTTAGACCAGAGGACCCTGGTAGTAGTAGTGCACTACTTTAGACCAGAGGGCCCTGGTAGTAGTAGTGCACTACTTTAGACCAGAGGGCCCTGGTAGTAGTAGTGCACTACTTTAGACCAGAGGGCCCTGGTAGTAGTAGTGCACTACTTTAGACCAGAGGGCCCTGGTAGTAGTAGTGCACTACTTTAGACCAGAGGGCCCTGGTAGTAGTAGTGCACTACTTTAGACCAGAGGGCCCTGGTAGTAGTAGTGCACTACTTTAGACCAGAGGGCCCTGGTAGTAGTAGTGCACTACTTTAGACCAGAGGGCCCTGGTAGTAGTAGTGCACTACTTTAGACCAGAGGGCCCTGGTAGTAGTAGTGCACTACTTTAGACCAGAGGGCCCTGGTAGTAGTAGTGCACTACTTTAGACCAGAGGGCCCTGGTAGTAGTAGTGCACTACTTTAGACCAGAGGGCCCTGGTAGTAGTAGTGCACTACTTTAGACCAGAGGGCCCTGGTAGTAGTAGTGCACTACTTTAGACCAGAGGACCCTGGTAGTAGTAGTGCACTACTTTAGACCAGAGGGCCCTGGTAGTAGTAGTGCACTACTTTAGACCAGAGGGCCCTGGTAGTAGTAGTGCACTACTTTAGACCAGAGGGCCCTGGTAGTAGTAGTGCACTACTTTAGACCAGAGGACCCTGGTAGTAGTAGTGCACTACATCGGGAATAGGGTGCTATTTGAACAGTTGATATGAGGAGTTGAAGAATTTATTTCCCAAATGCCAAATCAACACTTTTTTTCACATTTGTGTTTTTCATCAGAAATGTGTGCTTATGGGTACCTTCGTGTGTGTGTAAAATATTAATGTCCTCGGATGTCTTATTCGTCGATATATCCATAGTTTAGCTAGAATGGATTATTCGTATTCTATATATTTGACTGTGATATGTGGTTGTCTCACCTAGCTATCTAAAATGAATGCATCTAACAGTGCGTAACAGCAGCAGCAGTCTTACACTGGTGTCCTCTCTCAGATAGACTACAGTAATGTGGTGTCCTCTCTCAGGTAGACTACAGTAATGTGGTGTCCTCTCTCAGGTAGACTGCAGTAATGTGGTGTCCTCTCTCAGGTAGACTACAGTAATGTGGTGTCCTCTCTCAGGTAGACTACAGTAATGTGGTGTCCTCTCTCAGGTAGACTACAGTAATGTGGTGTCCTCTCTCAGGTAGACTACAGTAATGTGGTGTCCTCTCTCAGGTAGACTGCAGTAATGTGGTGTCCTCTCTCAGGTAGACTACAGTAATGTGGTGTCCTCTCTCAGGTAGACTACAGTAATGTGGTGTCCTCTCTCAGGTAGACTACAGTAATGAGGTGTCCTCTCTCAGATAGACCACAGTAATGTGGTGTCCTCTCTCAGGTAGACTACAGTAATGTGGTGTCCTCTCTCAGGTAGACTACAGTAATGTGGTGTCCTCTCTCAGGTAGACTACAGTAATGTGGTGTCCTCTCTCAGGTAGACTACAGTAATGTGGTGTCCTCTCTCAGGTAGACTACAGTAATGTGGTGTCCTCTCTCAGGTAGACTACAGTAATGTGGTGTCCTCTCTCAGGTAGACTACAGTAATGTGGTGTCCTCTCTCAGGTAGACTACAGTAATGTGGTGTCCTCTCTCAGGTAGACTACAGTAATGTGGTGTCCTCTCTCAGGTAGACTACAGTAATGTGGTGTCCTCTCTCAGGTAGACTACAGTAATGTGGTGTCCTCTCTCAGGTAGACTACAGTAATGTGGTGTCCTCTCTCAGGTAGACTAAAGTAATGTGGTGTCCTCTCTCAGGTAGACTACAGTAAAGTGGTGTCCTCTCTCAGGTAGACTACAGTAATGTGGTGTCCTCTCTCAGGTAGACTACAGTAATGTGGTGTCCTCTCTCAGGTAGACTACAGTAATGTGGTGTCCTCTCTAAGGTAGACTACAGTAATGTGGTGTCCTCTCTCAGGTAGACTACAGTAATGTGGTGTCCTCTCTCAGGTAGACTACAGTAATGTGGTGTCCTCTCTCAGGTAGACTACAGTAATGTGGTGTCCTCTCTCAGGTAGACTACAGTAATGTGGTGTCCTCTCTCAGGTAGACTACAGTAATGTGGTGTCCTCTCTCAGGTAGACTACAGTAATGTGGTGTCCTCTCTCAGGTAGACTACAGTAATGTGGTGTCCTCTCTCAGGTAGACTACTGTAGTCTCATCCGTATACTAATTTATGTTTGTTTTGCGTGCCCCTCCGTGTCTCCTCTCTTCTCCTCCTCCTCTCTGTGTCTCCTCCTCCTCTCCTCTCCACCTCTCGGTGTCTCCTCTCCTCTCCGTGTCTCCTCCTCCTGTGCTCTCCTCCTCTACTCTCCTCTCCTCCTCCTCTCCGTGTCTCCTCTCCTCTCCTCTCCTCTCCCCTCTCCTCTCCTCTCCTCTCCTCTCCTCTCCTCCTCCTCTCCGTGTCTCCTCTCCTCTCCGTGTCTCCTCCTCCTGTGCTCTCCTCCTCTCCTCTCCTCTCCTCTCCTCCTCCTCTCCTCTCCGTGTCTCCTCCTCCTGTGCTCTCCTCCTCTACTCTCCTCTCCTCTCCTCCTCCTCTCCGTGTCTCCTCTCCTCTCCGTGTCTCCTCCTCCTGTGCTCTCCTCCTCTACTCTCCTCTCCTCCTCCTCTCCAGAGATCATGTACAGCTGGGTGTTCAACGAGTTCCCATCGTTTGTGGCCGAGGATAGCCGGCGGTTCATCTCCCAGGCAACGGGCAACCTGTACGTGTCCAAGGTGCAGCCTAGCGACGTGGGCAGCTACATCTGTCTGGTGAAGAACACAGTGACCAACGCCAGGGTCCTCAGCCCGCCCACTCCACTCACACTCAGAACAGATGGTGAGACGCCCCTGACACACTCCTTCACCCCTCTACACACGCCCCTGACACACCCCTTCACCCCTCTACACACACCCCTGACACACCCCTTCATCCCTCTACACACTCCCCTGACACACCCCTTCACCCCTCTACACACACCCCTGACACACCCCTTCATCCCTCTACACATCCCCTGACACACCCCTTCATCCCTCTACACACACCCCTGACACACCCCTTCACCCCTCTACACACGCCCCTGACACACCCCTTCACCCCTCTACACACACCCCTGACACACCCCTTCACCCCCTCTACACACGCCCCTGACACACCCCTTCACCCCTCTACACACACCCCTGACACACCCCTTCATCCCTCTACACATCCCCTGACACACCCCTTCATCCCTCTACACACACCCCTGACACACCCCTTCATCCCTCTACACATCCCCTGACACACCCCTTCATCCCTCTACACACACCCCTGACACACCCCTTCACCCCTCTACACACGCCCCTGACACACCCCTTCACCCCTCTACACACACCCCTGACACACCCCTTCACCCCTCTACACACGCCCCTGACACACCCCTTCACCCCTCTACACACACCCCTGACACACCCCTTCATCCCTCTACACATCCCCTGACACACCCCTTCATCCCTCTACACACACCCCTGACACACCCCTTCATCCCTCTACACATCCCCTGACACACCCCTTCATCCCTCTACACATCCCCTGACACACCCCTTCATCCCTCTACACATCCCCTGACACACCCCTTCATCCCTCTACACACACCCCTGACACACCCCTTCATCCCTCTACACATCCCCTGACACACCCCTTCATCCCTCTACACATCCCCTGACACACCCCTTCATCCCTCTACACATCCCCTGACACACCCCTTCATCCCTCTACACACACCACTGACAGCCTCCTCATACCTCACAATCTGTACCTTCCTCATCCAGGTGGAAACCTAATGTCAGATTGACTGTCATCATGACGTGATTCCCAGGTGGAAACTTAATGGCAGATTTAGATACTGTAATACATGAGCACTCAGGCACGCCACCCGGAAGTGGTCTAATATTTCACTTCCTGTAATGTGTTTACATAAGCATACATCAGATATTCATTTGAAATGTGTTTTCCCCTTGGTGGCCAAGGGCCTCAGCTCTGCTGACAGTGTCAAGAATAGATGGTCAGGAAGCTTTATCATTTGTAGCTTTCTCTAATCACGCACATTTGTGCCCTGGCCAAACCAGCCGTCAGGGAAATCATCTCTCCCGCATAAAATTAACTGAATCAATGGTTGTCATTGGTGAATGGGATGCTAGGTCTTTTTTATACTGTTAGTCTCTCAGGGGTCTAGGCTCGGACGGCGGTGCTGGAAAAAGGAGAGGAGAGGTGTTGGATTCAGGTGTGTCTCTCTCTACATCTGGCTACACAGAGGATCACTCATCATCACCAAATGTAGCGCCGCTCATCATCACCTAGTGCAGCATCGCTCATCATCACCTAGTGCAGCATCGCTCATCATCACCTAGTGCAGCATCGCTCATCATCACCTAGTGCAGCATCGCTCATCATCACCGAGTGCAGCATCGCTCATCATCACCTAGTGCAGCATCGCTCATCATCACCTAGTGCAGCATCGCTCATCATCACCTAGTGCAGCATCGCTCATCATCACCGAGTGCAGCATCGCTCATCATCACCGAGTGCAGCGCTGGTGTTAGTCGTTGTCAAGGTTTCAGAGGGTCATTGAAAATGTGCTCCAAGGTTCCCAATGCGTCTAAATGAAAAGGACTTTCATGCCCCGGGAAAACAGATATCGGTTGGCATTGCAGATGATGTGGCAGCAGGTATTTAGCATTTTACCTCGCTGTGAGGTACGATGTCCTCTCCAGCTCATCTCTGTCTGTCTGCATTTGAATAAACGTGTTGTTGTGAAGCACTCCTTGGAGACATACATAACGCTAAGCTCATTACCGTAGTAAATCAGATTGTTCCTCTCATTTACAAAGATGGAATATGAGGAGAGGAAGTGGTCCACGTGGTCTGGATGTCAGACCTATGTTCAGACGCCATTAAAACACTGATTCATACAAGAATACAAGCAGAGGAGAAATTAGACAGAGTCATTCTCCTTCTTCTAGTAACAGGTTGCTTTCTTACCTCAGCTGGTGGAAAATAAGAATTGTTGTATTACATTTACATTTTACATTTAAGTCATTTAGCAGACGCTCTTATCCAGAGCGACTTACAAATATTATCCATATTTGTGGCCAATGAATGGTGTGGTGAGGTTATCGGGGAGGGGTATTTAATTAAATGGTTTGGGGAGGTTATCGGGGAGGGGTATTTAATTAAATGGTTTGGGGAGGTTATCAGGGAGGGGTGTTTAATTAAATGGTTTGGGGAGGTTATCGGGGAGGGGTATTTAATTAAATGGTTTGGGGAGGTTATCGGGGAGGGGTATTTAATTAAATGGTTTGGGGAGGTTATCAGGCAGGGATATTTAATTAAATGGTTTGGGGAGGTTATCAGGGAGGGGTATTTAATTAAATGGTGTGGTGAGGTTATCTGGGAGGGGTATTTAATTAAATGGTTTGGGGAGGTTATCGGGGAGGGGTATTTAATTAAATGGTGTGGGGAGGTTATCAGGGAGGGGTATTTAATTAAATGGTTTGGGGAGGTTATCAGGGAGGGGTATTTAATTAAATGGTGTGGTGAGGTTATCAGGGAGGGGTATTTAATTAAATGGTTTGGGGAGGTTATCAGGGAGGGGTATTTAATTAAATGGTTTGGGGAGGTTATCGGGGAGGGGTATTTAATTAAATGGTTTGGGGAGGTTATCAGGGAGGGGTATTTAATTAAATGGTTTGGGGAGGTTATCGGGGAGGGGTATTTAATTAAATGGTGTGGTGAGGTTATCAGGGAGGGGTATTTAATTAAATGGTTTGGGGAGGTTATCGGGGAGGGGTATTTAATTAAATGGTTTGGGGAGGTTATCGGGGAGGGGTATTTAATTAAATGGTTTGGGGAGGTTATCGGGGAGGGGTATTTAATTAAATGGTTTGGGGAGGTTATCGGGGAGGGGTATTTAATTAAATGGTTTGGGGAGGTTATCAGGGAGGGGTATTTAATTAAATGGTGTGGGGAGGTTATCAGGGAGGGGTATTTAATTAAATTGTGTGGTGAGGTTATCAGGGAGGGGTATTTAATTAAATGTTTTGGGGAGGTTATCAGGGAGGGGTATTTAATTAAATGGTTTGGGGAGGTTATCAGGGTATTTAATTAAATGGTTTGGGGGTATTTAATTAAATGGTGTGGTGAGGTTATAAAGGGAGGTTATCAGGGAGGGGTATTTAATTAAATGGTGTGGGGAGGTTATCAGGGAGGGGTATTTAATTAAATGGTTTGGGGAGGTTATCGGGGAGGGGTATTTAATTAAATGGTTTGGGGAGGTTATCAGGGAGGGGTATTTAATTAAATGGTTTGGGGAGGTTATCGGGAGGGGTATTTAATTAAATGGTTTGGGGGGGAGGGGTATTTAATTAAATGGTTTGGGGAGGTTATCAGGGAGGGGTATTTAATTAAATGGTTTGGGGAGGTTATCAGGGAGGGGTATTTAATTAAATGGTTTGGGGAGGTTATCGGGGAGGGGTATTTAATTAAATGGTTTGGGGAGGTTATCAGGGAGGGGTATTTAATTAAATGGTTTGGGGAGGTTATCAGGGAGGGGTATTTAATTAAATGGTTTGGGGAGGTTATCAGGGGAGGGGTATTTAATTAAATGGTTTGGGGAGGTTATCAGGGAGGGGTATTTAATTAAATGGTTTGGGGAGGTTATCGGGGAGGGGTATTTAATTAAATGGTGTGGTGAGGTTATCAGGGAGGGGTATTTAATTAAATGGTTTGGGGAGGTTATCAGGGAGGGGTATTTAATTAAATGGTGTGGGGAGGTTATCAGGGAGGGGTATTTAATTAAATGGTGTGGTGAGGTTATCAGGGAGGGGTATTTAATTAAATGGTTTGGGGAGGTTATCAGGGAGGGGTATTTCATTAAATGGTCTGGGGAGGTTATCGGGGAGGGGTATTTAATTAAATGGTGTGGTGAGGTTATCAGGGAGGGGTATTTAATTAAATGGTGTGGTGAGGTTATCAGGGAGGGGTATTTAATTAAATGGTTTTGGGAGGTTATCGGGGAGGGGTATTTAATTAAATGGTTTGGGGAGGTTATCAGGGAGGGGTATTTAATTAAATGGTTTGGGGAGGTTATCAGGGAGGGGTATTTAATTAAATGGTTTGGGGAGGTTATCAGGGGTATTTAATTAAATGGTTTGGGGAGGTTATCAGGGGAGGTATTTAATTAAATGGTTTGGGAGGTTATCAGGGGTATTTAATTAAATGGTTTGGGGAGGTTATCAGGGAGGGGTATTTAATTAAATGGTGTGGTGAGGTTATCAGGGAGGGGTATTTAATTAAATGGTTTGGGGAGGTTATCGGGGAGGGGTATTTAATTACATGGTTTGGGGAGGTTATCAGGGAGGGGTATTTAATTAAATGGTGTGGTGAGGTTATCGGGGAGGGGTATTTAATTAAATGGTTTGGGGAGGTTATCAGGGAGGGGTATTTAATTAAATGGTTTGGGGAGGTTATCGGGGAGGGGTATTTAATTAAATGGTGTGGTGAGTTTGTCGGAGAAGGGTATTTAAAAACCAAGAGACTCTCTAATAGGGTAGTCTCTCTCAGAGGGTAGGATCTCTCAGATGGTAGGTTCTCTAAGAGGGTTGTCTCTCTCAGAGGGTCGTCTCTCTCAAAGGGTCGTCTCTCTAAGAGGGTAGTCTCTCTCAGAAGGTAGTCTCTCTAAGAGGGTAGTCTCTCTCAGAGGGTAGGTTCTCTGAGGGTAGTCTCTCTCAGAAGGTGGTCTCTCTCAGAGGGTAGTCTCTCTCAGAGGGTTGTCTCTCTCAGAAAGTAGTCTCTCTCAGAAGGTAGTCTCTCTCAGAAGGTAGTCTCTCTCAGAGGGTAGTCTCTCTCAGAAGGTAGTCTCTCTCAGAAGGTAGTCTCTCTCAGAGGTTAGTCTCTCTCAGAGGGTAGTCTCTCTCAGAAGGTGGTCTCTCTCAGAGGGTAGTCTCTCTCAGAGGGTAGTCTCTCTCAGAGGGTAGTCTTTCTCCGAGGGTAGGATCTCTCAGATGGTAGGTTCTCTAAGAGGGTTGTCTCTCTCAGAGGGTCGTCTCTCTCAAAGGGTCGTCTCTCTAAGAGGGTAGTCTCTCTCAGAAGGTAGTCTCTCTAAGAGGGTAGTCTCTCTCAGAGGGTAGGTTCTCTGAGGGTAGTCTCTCTCAGAGGGTAGTCTCTCTCAGAAGGTAGTCTCTCTCAGAAGGTAGTCTCTCTCAGAAGGTAGTCTCTCTCAGAGGGTAGTCTCTCTCAGAGGGTAGTCTCTCTCAGAAGGTAGTCTCTCTCAGAAGGTAGTCTCTCTCAGAGGGTAGTCTCTCTCAGAGGGTAGTCTCTCTCAGAAGGTAGTCTCTCTCAGAGGGTAGTCTCTCTCAGAGGGTAGTCTCTCTCAGAGGGTAGTCTCTCTCAGAAGGTAGTCTCTCTCAGAAGGTAGTCTCTCTCAGAGGGTAGTCTCTCTCAGAAGGTAGTCTCTCTCAGAAGGTAGTCTCTCTCAGAGGGTAGTCTCTCTCAGAAGGTAGTCTCTCTCAGAGGGTAGTCTCTCTCAGAAGGTAGTCTCTCTCAGAAGGTAGTCTCTCTCAGAAGGTAGTCTCTCTCAGAGGGTAGTCTCTCTCAGAAGGTAGTCTCTCTCAGAAGGTAGTCTCTCTCAGAAGGTAGGCTCCACAACATAGCGGTGTCTAATACGATGCTCCATTCAGCCGTACAGCCCATTACACCAAACACTTTCTTGGCAGACGCCTCTCGCATATTCAGCCCGTACCGAGAATTTGGGTCTAAAAGGATGAAAATTATATTGGCACAACTCGCTGCTGAACCCTTCGTCTCTTGCAAGCTGTGTCTTCCCCCAGATGCTTGAGTCTGACCAATCAGAGGGTTCAATCTATGCCTCTGTCCAGTGAGATGCTGGCATCTGTGCCCCAGTGAAAGGGGATGGTAATTAACTTGGAGGTTTCGAAGCTCAAGCTGGATCTGTGTGGTGCCTCACCTCTGTCCTGCCCTGGTTCTAACGCTCTTAATCAAACCTGTCTCAATGCAGCGTGGCTCTGTTACACCCCTGTGGTAAAGTCATGGGTCTTCCCTTCACTACGCAACGGGAGGAGATGAGGAGAACGTTGTCAAACACCTGAAATAAACGTTTTCTACAGCCTGTATGTTCATACCTCCTGAGCTGTTTTAAAGAAACACAATAGGCTTCTCTGTATCTCTGTAGAAATCTGGGTAAAATAGCGAGAGGAATGTCAGTTTTATTCAGTACATTCAGTAATACATTTTTGCTTGTTTTTCTAAAGTCTAACAGCCTTGTTAGCAGGCAGATAAGATAGTTATAAACAAGCTACTATAACTATACTGATAGTTTGAAATGGCTTACAGAGCAACCAAACGCTTTAGTTGTATTTATTCATCAAGAACGAATCAATAGGCTACTTAGCTTGATCAAATTAATTTACAAACATGCATCCTGCAAGTCCTGCCCATCACCGGCAGCTAAATTCAAATCAAATGCTGTGTGTTGCTCTGCACACTCTCCTCGTTGACTGACGATACTGTCTGCACGCACTAGACTGTCTAGCCGCTAGATTCTAGCGTCCTGCCAAGCATAGCTTTGCTCCGTGGTTCGCCTTGGAAATAACCCCTTACTAGGTAGAGTGACAGGGGGGAGGATACTCTTTTCCTGGTCCAGTCAGAATGACAGGGGGGAGGGTACTCTTCTCCTGGTCCAGTCAGAGTGACAGGGGGAGGGTACTCTGTTCCTGGTCCAGTCAGAGTGACAGGGGGAGGGTACTCTGTTCCTGGTCCAGTCAGAGTGACAGGGGGAGGGTACTCTGTTCCTGGTCCAGTCAGAGTGACAGGGGGAGGGTACTCTGTTCCTGGTCCAGTCAGAGTGACAGGGGAGGGTACTCTTTTCCTGGTCCAGTCAGAGTGACAGGGGGAGGGTACTCTGTTCCTGGTCCAGTCAGAGTGACATGGGGAGGGTACTCTGTTCCTGGTCCAGTCAGAGTGACAGGGGGGAGGGTACTCTGTTCCTGGTCCAGTCAGAGTGACAGGGGGAGGGTACTCTGTTCCTGGTCCAGTCAGAGTGACAGGGGGGAGGGTACTCTTTTCCTGGTCCAGTCAGAGTGACAGGGGGAGGGTACTCTGTTCCTGGTCCAGTCAGAGTGACAGGGGAGGGTACTCTGTTCCTGGTCCAGTCAGAGTGACAGGGGGAGGGTACTCTGTTCCTGGTCCAGTCAGAGTGACAGGGGGGAGGGTACTCTGTTCCTGGTCCAGTCAGAGTGACAGGGGGAGGGTACTCTGTTCCTGGTCCAGTCAGAGTGACAGGGGGAGGGTACTCTGTTCCTGGTCCAGTCAGAGTGACAGGGGGAGGGTACTCTGTTCGTGGTCCAGTCAGAGTGACAGGGGGGAGGGTACTCTGTTCCTGGTCCAGTCAGAGTGACAGGGGGAGGGTACTCTGTTCCTGGTCCAGTCAGAGTGACAGGGGGAGGGTACTCTTTTCGTGGTCCAGTCAGAGTGACAGGGGGGAGGGTACTCTGTTCCTGGTCCAGTCAGAGTGACAGGGGGAGGGTACTCTTTTCCTGGTCCAGTCAGAGTGACAGGGGGGAGGGTACTCTGTTCCTGGTCCAGTCAGAGTGACAGGGGGAGGGTACTCTGTTCCTGGTCCAGTCAGAGTGACAGGGGAGGGTACTCTGTTCCTGGTCCAGTCAGAGTGACAGGGGGAGGGTACTCTGTTCCTGGTCCAGTCAGAGTGACAGGGGGGAGGGTACTCTGTTCCTGGTCCAGTCAGAGTGACAGGGGAGGGTACTCTGTTCCTGGTCCAGTCAGAGTGACAGGGGGAGGGTACTCTGTTCCTGGTCCAGTCAAAGTGACAGGGGGAGGGTACTCTGTTCCTGGTCCGGTCAGAGTGACAGGGGGAGGGTACTCTGTTCCTGGTCCAGTCAGAGTGACAGGGGGAGGGTACTCTGTTCCTGGTCCAGTCAGAGTGACAGGGGGAGGGTACTCTTTTCGTGGTCCAGTCAGAGTGACAGGGGGGAGGGTACTCTGTTCCTGGTCCAGTCAGCAACAAAATTCCTCTGACGCGCAAATGCCCTTGTGCCCCTATGGGCATGACACCTCTGACCCATACAATGAAGTATTTGGACACATTAATATATAGTGTGCCCTATGCATGGGCACCTGACTTTGTCTAAAGTGGGGGTAACAAATAAATAGAAGTCCTCCAATTATACAATGTTGCTTCACAGAAGGATGCATATTTATGAACAGAACAAAACCATTTTTCTGAGGCTGTGACACAATACAATGATTTTGAACTTGTGTACTCAAATGAATAAAATACACATACATCTGTAGAACACAAGGTCAGAAGAATAGCACGGTTACAGACCTAAATGTGTCTTATGTTCGATAGACAGACTTTCAATTTAGTTTATTCTGCCTGTTCTTTGGGACGGACAATTACACAGTCAACACTGTATGGGGATGATTTACGGCCACGAGGCGAGACAGACACAGGCGAGACACAGGCGAGACACAGGCGAGACAGACACAGGCGAGACACAGGCAAGACAGACACAGGCGAGACACAGGCGAGACACAGGCGAGACAGACACAGGCGAGACACAGGCGAGACAGACACAGGCGAGACACAGGCGAGACAGACACAGGCGAGACACAGGCGAGACAGACACAGGCGAGACACAGGCGAGACAGACACAGGCGAGACAGACACAGGCGAGACACAGGCGAGACACAGGCGAGACACAGGCGAGACAGATACAGGCGAGACAGACACAGGCGAGACACAGGCGAGACAGACACAGGCGAGACAGACACAGGCGAGACAGACACAGGCGAGACAGACACAGGCGAGACAGACACAGGCGAGACACAGGCGAGACAGACACAGGCGAGACAGACACAGGCGAGACACAGGCGAGACAGACACGTGGCGAGACAGACACAGGCGAGACAGACACAGGCGAGACAGACACAGGCGAGACAGACACGTGGCGAGACAGACACAGGCGAGACAGACACAGGCGAGACAGACACAGGCGAGACAGATACAGGCGAGACAGACACAGGCGAGACAGACACAGGCGAGACAGACACAGGCGAGACAGACACAGGCGAGACACAGGCGAGACAGACACAGGCGAGACACAGGCGAGACAGACACAGGCGAGACAGACACGTGGCGAGACAGACACGTGGCGAGACAGACACAGGCGAGACAGACACAGGCGAGACAGACACAGGCGAGACAGATACAGGCGAGACAGACACAGGCGAGACAGACACAGGCGAGACAGACACAGGCGAGACAGACACAGGCGAGACAGACACAGGCGAGACAGACACAGGCGAGACAGACACAGGCGAGACAGACACAGGCGAGACAGACACGTGGCGAGACAGACACAGGCGAGACAGACACGTGGCGAGACAGACACAGGCGAGACAGACACGTGGCGAGACAGACACGTGGCGAGACAGACACGTGGCGAGACAGACACAGGCGAGACAGACACGTGGCGAGACAGACACAGGCGAGACAGACACGTGGCGAGACAGACACAGGCGAGACAGACACGTGGCGAGACAGACACAGGCGAGACAGACACAGGCGAGACAGACACGTGGCGAGACAGACACAGGCGAGACAGACACGTGGCGAGACAGACACAGGCGAGACAGACACGTGGCGAGACAGACACAGGCGAGACAGACACAGGCGAGACAGACACAGGCGAGACAGACACGTGGCGAGACAGACACGTGGCGAGACAGACACGTGGCGAGACAGACACGTGGCGAGACAGACACGTGGCGAGACAGACACAGGCGAGACAGACACAGGCGAGACAGACACAGGCGAGACAGACACAGGCGAGACAGACACAGGCGAGACAGACACAGGCGAGACAGATACAGGCGAGACAGACACAGGCGAGACAGACACGTGGCGAGACAGACACAGGCGAGACAGACACGTGGCGAGACAGACACAGGCGAGACAGACACGTGGCGAGACAGACACGTGGCGAGACAGACACGTGGCGAGACAGACACAGGCGAGACAGACACGTGGCGAGACAGACACAGGCGAGACAGACACGTGGCGAGACAGACACAGGCGAGACAGACACGTGGCGAGACAGACACAGGCGAGACAGACACGTGGCGAGACAGACACAGGCGAGACAGACACAGGCGAGACAGACACAGGCGAGACAGACACGTGGCGAGACAGACACGTGGCGAGACAGACACGTGGCGAGACAGACACGTGGCGAGACAGACACAGGCGAGACAGACACAGGCGAGACAGACACAGGCGAGAC
This sequence comes from Oncorhynchus keta, assembly GCF_023373465.1. Classification (NCBI taxonomy): domain Eukaryota; kingdom Metazoa; phylum Chordata; class Actinopteri; order Salmoniformes; family Salmonidae; genus Oncorhynchus; species Oncorhynchus keta. The sequence goes on along the minus strand of NC_068438.1, from coordinate 56,467,138 downwards.
AGACACAGGCGAGACAGACACAGGCGAGACAGATACAGGCGAGACAGACACAGGCGAGACAGACACAGGCGAGACAGACACAGGCGAGACAGACACAGGCGAGACAGACACAGGCGAGACAGATACAGGCGAGACAGATACAGGCGAGACAGACACAGGCGAGACAGACACGTGGCGAGACAGACACAGGCGAGACAGACACGTGGCGAGACAGACACAGGCGAGACAGACACGTGGCGAGACAGACACGTGGCGAGACAGACACGTGGCGAGACAGACACAGGCGAGACAGACACGTGGCGAGACAGACACAGGCGAGACAGACACGTGGCGAGACAGACACAGGCGAGACAGACACGTGGCGAGACAGACACAGGCGAGACAGACACGTGGCGAGACAGACACAGGCGAGACAGACACAGGCGAGACAGACACAGGCGAGACAGACACGTGGCGAGACAGACACGTGGCGAGACAGACACGTGGCGAGACAGACACGTGGCGAGACAGACACAGGCGAGACAGACACAGGCGAGACAGACACAGGCGAGACAGACACAGGCGAGACAGGCACAGGCGAGACAGACACAGGCGAGACAGACACGTGGCGAGACAGACACGTGGCGAGACAGACACAGGCGAGACAGACACAGGCGAGACAGACACGTGGCGAGACAGACACGTGGCGAGACAGACACAGGCGAGACAGACACAGGCGAGACAGACACAGGCGAGACAGACACAGGCGAGACAGACACAGGCGAGACAGACACAGGCGAGACAGACACAGGCGAGACAGACACAGGCGAGACAGACACAGGCGAGACAGATACAGGCGAGACCCAGATATATATCATGAGGCAAGGCGAAACTCAGATGCAGACACAGGAGGCAGATGGTTGGAGTCTTACAATGTTTATTAATCCAAAAGGAGTAGGCAAGAGAATGGTCGTGGACAGGCAAAAAATCTAAACCAGATCAGAGTTCAGGAAGGTACAGAGTAGCAGAATGGCTCGTAGTCATAGCAGGAAGGTACAGAGTAGCAGAATGGCTCGTAGTCAAAGCAGGCAGGTACAGAGTAGCAGAATGGCTCGTAGTCAAAGCAGGAAGGTACAGAGTAGCAGAATGGCTCGTAGTCAAAGCAGGCAGGTACAGAGTAGCAGAATGGCTCGTAGTCAAAGCAGGCAGGTACAGAGTAGCAGAATGGCTCGTAGTCAAAGCAGGCAGGTACAGAGTAGCAGAATGGCTTGTAGTCATAGCAGGCAGGTACAGAGTAGCAGAATGGCTCGTAGTCAAAGCAGGCAGGTACAGAGTAGCAGAATGGCTCGTAGTCAAGGCAGGCAGGCGGGTACAGAGTAGCAGAATGGCTCGTAGTCAAAGCAGGAAGGTACAGAGTAGCAGAATGGCTCGTAGTCAAAGCGGGAAGGTACAGAGTAGCAGAATGGCTCGTAGTCAAAGCAGGCAGGTACAGAGTAGCAGAATGGCTCGTAGTCATAGCAGGCAGGTACAGAGTAGCAGAATGGCTTGTAGTCAAAGCAGGCAGGTACAGAGTAGCAGAATGGCTCGTAGTCATAGCAGGCAGGTACAGAGTAGCAGAATGGCTCGTAGTCAAAGCAGGCAGGTACAGAGTAGCAGAATGGCTTGTAGTCAAAGCAGGAAGGTACAGAGTAGCAGAATGGCTCGTAGTCAAAGCAGGCAGGTACAGAGTAGCAGAATGGCTTGTAGTCAAAGCAGGCAGGTACAGAGTAGCAGAATGGCTCGTAGTCATAGCAGGCAGGTACAGAGTAGCAGAATGGCTCGTAGTCATAGCAGGCAGGTACAGAGTAGCAGAATGGCTCATAGTCATAGCAGGCAGGTACAGAGTAGCAGAATGGCTCGTAGTCAAAGCAGGCAGGTACAGAGTAGCAGAATGGCTCGTAGTCAAAGCAGGCAGGTACAGAGTAGCAGAATGGCTTGTAGTCAAAGCAGGCAGGTACAGAGTAGCAGAATGGCTCGTAGTCAAAGCAGGCAGGTACAGAGTAGCAGAATGGCTCGTAGTCATAGCAGGCAGGTACAGAGTAGCAGAATGGCTCGTAGTCAAGGCAGGAAGGTACAGAGGAGCAGAATGGCTCGTAGTCAAAGCAGGCAGGTACAGAGTAGCAGAATGGCTCGTAGTCATAGCAGGCAGGTACAGAGTAGCAGAATGGCTCATAGTCAAAGCAGGCAGGTACAGAGTAGCAGAATGGCTCGTAGTCAAGGCAGGCAGGCGGGTACAGAGTCCAGAACAGGCAAGGGTCAAAACCGGGACGACGAGATAAAGAGAATTGCAAAGGCAGGAGTATGGGGAAAATGCTGGTTTACTTGGAACATACAAGACGAACTGGCACAGAGAGACAGGAAACACAGGGATACATACACTGGCACAGAGAGACAGGAAACACAGGGATAAATACACTGGTACAAAGAGACAGGAAACACAGGGAGGAATACACTGGAACAGAGAGACAGGAAACACAGGGATAAATACACTGGTACAGAGAGACAGGAAACACAGGGATGAATACACTGGAACAGAGGCACAGGAAACACAGGGATAAATACACTGGTACAGAGAGACAGGAAACACAGGGATAAATACACTGGTACAGAGAGACAGGAAACACAGGGATAAATACACTGGTACAGAGAGACAGGAAACACAGGGATAAATACACTGGTACAGAGAGACAGGAAACACAGGGATAAATACACTGGTACAAAGAGACAGGAAACACAGGGATACATACACTGGTACAGATAGACAGGAAACACAGGGATACATACACTGGTACAGAGAGACAAGAAACACAGGGATAAATACACTGGTACAGAGAGACAGGAAACACAGGGATAAATACACTGGTACAGAGAGACAGGAAACACAGGGATAAATACACTGGGACAGAGAGACAGGAAACACAGGGATAAATACACTGGTACAGAGAGACAGGAAACACAGGGATAAATACACTGGTACAGAGAGACAGGAAACACAGGGATAAATACATTGGTACAAAGAGACAGGAAACACAGGGATGAATACACTGAAACAGAGAGACAGGAAACACAAGGATACATACACTGGTACAGATAGACAGGAAACACAGGGATACATACACTGGTACAGAGAGACAGGAAACACAGGGATAAATACACTGGTACAGAGAGACAGGAAACACAGGGATAAATAGACTGGAACAGAGAGACAGGAAACACAGGGATAAATAAACTGGTACAAACAAGCAGGAAACACAGGGATAAATACACTGGTACAGAGAGACAGGAAACACAGGGATAAATACACTCGTACAGAGAGACAGGAAACACAGGGATAAATACACTGGTACAGACAGACAGGAAACACAGGGATAAATACTGTTGTGTCTCCACTATCATTAACTGAAGACTCATAGTTTTTATCAAATATTCTCTGTAATTAACATTTCGTGATTAACTAATCAGCCAAATGTAATTAACTAGGAAGTCGGGGAACCAAGGAAAATATTCAGATTACAAAGTTATAATTTTCCTCATATAACTTTTCAGATATATTTTAATATCTGATCAATTAGTCATCTTAATTAATGAATTATTTATTTTACCTCACGTTAGTCTCATTCCAAACATTGTAAATTCTTGATCTGCACAAACCCAGTCTTTACGATGAGTCATCCATACATCAATTGTCTTAAATAATTTATTTACTAACTTCGTGATTCAAAGACATGCATAAACAAACAGTAGATAGTTACAAGGAAATGATCACGGCGTTTCCCTAGTGGTATAAACCGGTATCGCGGCTTGGTGGACACAAAGGGATGTGGGGGTCAACTGAGATGAGACACGACAAAGATGATAATTATAACAATTGAAATACTAATCCTTGCACTTGAACGCTCACTCATTCGGGAATAATTGCAATCAATGTATATGTATATTTACGGTCAGTGTGTCATCGGGATCTCTTTTGAAAAGTTTGTTTCTGTTGGAGAGTTTGTCCGCCCTCTCTCTGTCGTGGCTCGGATGGATAGTTCAGAGTGACATTTATTCATGTCGTTATAGAATATGTGTTTCGGTGGTTGTCGGTCTTCGCGTTCAATGATACCGAATTCCTAGCTGCAGACTAGTAATTAATATCAAAGACTTGTTCTTATTCTGTCAGTATCGATAGTCTAAGAGTTTAACCATGTGGTATGGTTAAAAGATTCAGCCATCCACTCAAACCTTGTTCCTCTTGTTATCGAGGTAAACTGGTCTGAACCTTAGTCCTCTCGTAATTGAGAGAAACATGGTCTGTTGAGAAATTCTCAAGGTGGGGGTTTTATTCGGAAGCGCAGAAAGAGGCTGTCTCATGACACCAGGTCCTATCTACTCATGGGCGGTTCTCTGATTTAGTTAAACTCAAAAGGGAATTGGAGTTTCCTTCAATAAACAGTCCAAAATCACATTACACAATTTCACAAACAGTATCATCCTCACTCATTCATCTTATACTTAGAATTAGATGTAAACCTCATATCTGAGGATATTATATAAACAGTGTTATGGTAATGTTTCCATATTGTCTCCCATGAGTTTCACGTAATTGTACCAAACGGACCAGTTCGTAGCTGGATTCCTCACCCAACTTTTTTACCTTCTCCAGAACATAAATGGACCTCAAATTCTGCAAGGTGGAAGAAATTCCTTTATTCTCTCTATGAAAACTCACTCTCTCTATATACTTTGGCCATGAGGAGATAATCTCCTCCAGGAATTTACGACCTGAGGTTGGAGCAGCCTGAGTGTAGGAGACAGAAAGAGGGGGATGGTGATCGCTGTACCCAAAGAGGGCAACGTCATGACAATACACTGGTACAGAGAGATAGGAAACACAGGGATAAATACACTGGTACAGAGAGATAGGAAACACAGGGATAAATACACTGACACAGAGAGACAGGAAACACAGGGATAAATACACTGGTACAGAGAGACAGGAAACACAGGGATAAATACACTGGTACAGAGAGACAGGAAACACAGGGATAAATACACTGGTACAGAGAGATAGGAAACACAGGGATAAATACACTGGTACAGAGAGACAGGAAACACAGGGATAACTACACTGGTACAGAGAGACAGGAAACACAGGGATAAATACACTGGTACAGAGAGATAGGAAACACAGGGATAAATACACTGACACAGAGAGACAGGAAACACAGGGATAAATACACTGGTACAGAGAGACAGGAAACACAGGGATAAATACACTGGTACAGAGAGACAGGAAACACAGGGATAAATACACTGGTACAGAGAGACAGGAAACACAGGGATAAATACACTGGTACAGAGAGACAGGAAACACAGGGATAAATACACTGGTACAGAGAGACAGGAAACACAGGGATAAATACACTGACACAGAGAGACAGGAAACACAGGGATAAATACACTGGTACAGAGAGACAGGAAACACAGGGATAAATACACTGGTACAGAGAGACAGGAAACACAGGGATAAATACACTGGTACAGAGAGATAGGAAACACAGGGATAAATACACTGGTACAGAGAGACAGGAAACACAGGGATAACTACACTGGTACAGAGAGACAGGAAACACAGGGATAAATACACTGGTACAGAGAGATAGGAAACACAGGGATAAATACACTGACACAGAGAGACAGGAAACACAGGGATAAATACACTGGTACAGAGAGACAGGAAACACAGGGATAAATACACTGGTACAGAGAGACAGGAAACACAGGGATAAATAATCTGGGGAAAACCAACGACACCTGGAGGGGGGTGGAGAAAATAACGAGGACAGGTGAGACAGATCAGGGTGTGACAACAACATCTGTTTGGTGAGTAGTGCTAAGTTTAATGATTCTGATGATCTCTTTGTCTTTATCAAACTAATGTTTTTGCATATTTTCATCGTGGAACCTGTCTATGTTTAGGTTATAGACTTGCCGTCGGCAAACCAATTCTAAATGGCAGGTCGCAGTGGAAAATAGAACAGATGCAATTATTCCAAAACTGCAGCTCGATGTTGGAACACATACTTCGATCAAACAGACTGTTATGAATTTGTGATAAATCTGTGGTCGTTTGTCTTGTTTGGAATGTAGCTGAAATGATACCATTTTCTTGTGGCACACGCAGCTCAAATGATACGTAACAAACACCTTGAGTACATCAGATAGGAAACAACCAATACAAATTTAACAGCGCAACAAAAATAGATGAACTATTTTCTTTACCTTTTAATGGTAAACAGCAGCAATGTCACTCGTTCTACCTGCATTGAATCAACAAAGTGGCGTTGAGAGGGAAGCATAACTGTGGGTAGACCCCCCCTCCCACCAATTAAATACAAAATATGTCTCTGGAGATTTGGTCAACTCCAGATTCGTCTAAAATCCCAAATGAATCAGGAATGAGCAGCGACGGCTCCCTTATTCATGTTCTCGTTACATGCAACAAGGCCACTCGCGCTCTGGAAAGATCTCTACTGATGGATTTGCTGTGCTAGATGTTGTGTTCTGTTCTAAATCTAGAAAAACAATGTCTGAAATGCTGATGAATTTATCCCTGGAGCATTTCTATAGCGCTATAAAACTAAACAAAAATACGTTTGGAGATATGTATGACATATATGAATAATAGAATGAAACAATCAAAGCCCTTAAACACTTGGACAATGATTTCTCAACATGTACAGCCATTAGCCCACATCTCAACATGTACAGCCATTAGCCACATCTCAACATGTACAGCCATTAGCCACATCTCAACATGTACAGCCATTAGCCCACATCTCAACATGTACAGCCATTAGCCCACATCTCAACATGTACAGCCATTAGCCACATCTCAACATGTACAGCCATTAGCCCACATCTCAACATGTACAGCCATTAGCCACATCTCAACATGTACAGCCATTAGCCCACATCTCAACATGTACAGCCATTAGCCACATCTCAACATGTACAGCCATTAGCCCACATCTCAACATGTACAGCCATTAGCCCACATCTCAACATGTACAGCCATTAGCCCACATCTCAACATGTACAGCCATTAGCCCACATCTCAACATGTACAGCCATTAGCCACATCTCAACATGTACAGCCATTAGCCCACATCTCAACATGTACAGCCATTAGCCCACATCTCAACATGTACAGCCATTAGCCCACATCTCAACATGTACAGCCATTAGCCACATCTCAACATGTACAGCCATTAGCCACATCTCAACATGTACAGCCATTAGCCCACATCTCAACATGTACAGCCATTAGCCCACATCTCAACATGTACAGCCATTAGCCCACATCTCAACATGTACAGCCATTAGCCCACATCTCAACATGTACAGCCATTAGCCCACATCTCAACATGTACAGCCATTAGCCCACATCTCAACATGTACAGCCATTAGCCCACATCTCAACATGTACAGCCATTAGCCCACATCTCAACATGTACAGCCATTAGCCCACATCTCAACATGTACAGCCATTAGCCCACATCTCAACATGTACAGCCATTAGCCCACATCTCAACATGTACAGCCATTAGCCCACATCTCAACATGTACAGCCATTAGCCCACATCTCAACATGTACAGCCATTAGCCACATCTCAACATGTACAGCCATTAGCCCACATCTCAACATGTACAGCCATTAGCCCACATCTCAACATGTACAGCCATTAGCCCACATCTCAACATGTACAGCCATTAGCCACATCTCAACATGTACAGCCATTAGCCACATCTCAACATGTACAGCCATTAGCCCACATCTCAACATGTACAGCCATTAGCCCACATCTCAACATGTACAGCCATTAGCCACATCTCAACATGTACAGCCATTAGCCCACATCTCAACATGTACAGCCATTAGCCCACATCTCAACATGTACAGCCATTAGCCCACATCTCAACATGTACAGCCATTAGCCCACATCTCAACATGTACAGCCATTAGCCCACATCTCAACATGTACAGCCATTAGCCCACATCTCAACATGTACAGCCATTAGCCCACATCTCAACATGTACAGCCATTAGCCACATCTCAACATGTACAGCCATTAGCCACATCTCAACATGTACAGCCATTAGCCACATCTCAACATGTACAGCCATTAGCTACATCTCAACATGTACAGCCATTAGCCCACATCTCAACATGTACAGCCATTAGCTACACCTCAACATGTACAGCCATTAGCTACACCTCAACATGTACAGCCATTAGCCACATCTCAACAGAATCCTAATCGTTTATGTTCTTCATTTCCATCGATAAAACAAGGAAGGGTGTGTGAGTCTGTCAGTGAGTGTGTCCGTCCTACCGTGTGTGTGTGTGTGTGTGTGTGTGTGTGTGTGTGTGTGTGTGTGTGTGTGTGTGTTCATGTGTGTTTGTGTGTACTGTTTGTGTTTGTGTGTGTTTGTGTTTGTGTGTACTGTTTGTGTTTGTGTGTTCTGTTTGTGTTTGTGTGTACTGTTTGTGTTTGTGTGTACTGTTTGTCTAGCTGTGTATAAAGTCATGAAAGGATCTATAGATGAAGGCATTTTGAAGCTTGGCAGCTCAACTTCTGTAATGTTTGTTGTAGTGTTCACAAACGCCCGTAGTACCACACACACACACACACACACACACACACACACACACACACACACACACACACACACACACACACACACACACACACACACACACACACACACACACACACACACACACACACACACTTACACTTACACTCATACAAAATTCATTTAATTAAAGGGATAATGGTAAACAGGCCCTGAGTGTTATTGCCAATGTGCTGGATGCCATCTGACATGTCTTTGGTGTCCTAATTGGATTTGGAGGTGTGATGGGTCAAACACTGGGGTGGGATGCCTGGTGCACACAGCAGAATGTGTTACAAATGGATGCTAGCAGCAGGATGTGTTAGTAATGGATGCTAGGTGTTAGTAATGGATGCTAGGTGTTAGTAATGGATGCTAGCAGCAGGATGTGTTAGTAATGGATGCTAGGTGTTAGTAATGGATGCTAGGTGTTAGTAATGGATGCTAGCAGCAGGATGTGTTAGTAATGGATGCTAGCAGCAGGATGTGTTAGTAATGGACGCTAGGTGTTAGTAATGGATGCTAGGTGTTAGTAATGGATGCTAGCAGCAGGATGTGTTAGTAATGGATGCTAGGTGTTAGTAATGGATGCTAGGTGTTAGTAATGGATGCTAGGTGTTAGTAATGGATGCTAGGTGTTAGTAATGGATGCTAGGTGTTAGTAGTGGATGCTAGCAGTAGTATGTGTTACAAATGGATGCTAGGTGTTGGTAATGGATGCTAGGAGCAGGATGTGTTAGTCATGGATGCTAGGTGTTAGTAATGGATGCTAGGTGTTAGTAATGGACGCTAGGTGTTAGTAATGGACGCTAGGTGTTAGTAATGGACGCTAGGTGTTAGTAATGGACGCTAGGTGTTAGTAATGGACGCTAGGTGTTAGTAATGGACGCTAGGTGTTAGTAATGGACGCTAGGTGTTAGTAATGGACGCTAGGTGTTAGTAATGGACGCTAGGTGTTAGTAATGGACGCTAGGTGTTAGTAATGGACGCTAGGTGTTAGTAATGGACGCTAGGTGTTAGTAATGGATGCTAGGTGTTAGTAATTGACGCTAGGTGTTAGTAATTGACGCTAGGTGTTAGTAATGGATGCTAGCAGCAGAAGGTGTTAGTAATGGACGCTAACAGCAGAAGGTCTGTTAAATGGGGAATGTCTGTTGAATGACATGGCTGGGGAATGTCTGTTTAATGACATGGCTGGGGAATGTCTGTTTAATGACATGGCTGGGGAATGTCTGTTTAATGACATGGCTGGGGAATGTCTGTTTAATGACATGGCTGGGGGAATGTCTGTTTAATGACATGGCTGGGGAATGTCTGTTGAATGACATGGCTGGGGAATGTCTGTTTAATGACATGGTGGACTGGCTGGGGAATGTCTGTTTAATGACATGGCTGGCTGGGGAATGTCTGTTTAATGACATGGCTGGGGAATGTCTGTTTAATGACATGGCTGGGGAATGTCTGTTTAATGACATGGCTGGGGAATGTCTGTTTAATGACATGGCTGGGGAATGTCTGTTTAATGACATGGCTGGGGAATGTCTGTTTAATGACATGGCTGGGGAATGTCTGTTTAATGACATGGCTGGGGAATGTCTGTTTAATGACATGGCTGGGGAATGTCTGTTTAATGACATGGCTGGGAATGTCTGTTTAATGACATGGCTGGGGAATGTCTGTTTAATGACATGGCTGGGGAATGTCTGTTTAATGACATGGCTGGGGAATGTCTGTTTAATGACATGGCTGGGGAATGTCTGTTTAATGACATGGCTGGGGAATGTCTGTTTAATGACATGGCTGGGGAATGTCTGTTTAATGACATGGCTGGGGAATGTCTGTTTAATGACATGGCTGACATGGGAATGTCTGTTTAATGACATGGCTGGGAAATGTCTGTTTAATGACATGGCTGGGAATGTCTGTTTAATGACATGGCTGGGGGAATGTCTGTTTAATGACATGGCTGGGGAATGTCTGTTTAATGACATGGCTGGGAAATGTCTGTTTAATGACATGGCTGGGGAATGTCTGTTTAATGACATGGCTGGGGAATGTCTGTTTAATGACATGGCTGGGGAATGTCTGTTTAATGACATGGCTGGGGAATGTCTGTTTAATGACATGGCTGGGGAATGTCTGTTTAATGACATGGCTGGGGGAATGTCTGTTTAATGACATGGCTGGGGAATGTCTGTTGAATGACATGGCTGGGGGAATGTCTGTTTAATGACATGGCTGGGGAATGTCTGTTTAATGACATGGCTGGGGAATGTCTGTTTAATGACATGGCTGGGGAATGTCTGTTTAATGACATGGCTGGGGAATGTCTGTTTAATGACATGGTTGGGGAATGTCTGTTTAATGACATGGCTGGGGAATGTCTGTTTAATGACATGGCTGGGGGAATGTCTGTTTAATGACATGGCTGGGGAATGTCTGTTTAATGACATGGCTGGGGAATGTCTGTTTAATGACATGGCTGGGGGAATGTCTGTTTAATGACATGGCTGGGGAATGTCTGTTTAATGACATGGCTGGGGAATGTCTGTTTAATGACATGGCTGGGGGAATGTCTGTTTAATGACATGGCTGGGGGAATGTCTGTTTAATGACATGGCTGGGGAATGTCTGTTTAATGACATGGCTGGGGAATGTCTGTTTAATGACATGGCTGGGGAATGTCTGTTTAATGACATGGCTGGGGACTGTTTAATGACATGGCTGGGGAATGTCTGTTTAATGACATGGCTGGGGAATGTCTGTTTAATGACATGGCTGGGGAATGTCTGTTTAATGACATGGCTGGGGAATGTCTGTTTAATGACATGGCTGGGGAATGTCTGTTTAATGACATGGCTGGGGAATGTCTGTTTAATGACATGGCTGGGGAATGTCTGTTTAATGACATGGCTGGGGAATGTCTGTTTAATGACATGGCTGGGGAATGTCTGTTTAATGACATGGCTGGGGAATGTCTGTTTAATGACATGGCTGGGGAATGTCTGTTTAATGACATGGCTGGGGAATGTCTGTTTAATGACATGGCTGGGGAATGTCTGTTTAATGACATGGCTGGGGAATGTCTGTTTAATGACATGGCTGGGGAATGTCTGTTTAATGACATGGCTGGGGAATGTCTGTTTAATGACATGGCTGGGGAATGTCTGTTTAATGACATGGCTGGGGAATGTCTGTTTAATGACATGGCTGGGGAATGTCTGTTTAATGACATGGCTGGGGAATGTCTGTTTAATGACATGGCTGGGGAATGTCTGTTTAATGACATGGCTGGGGAATGTCTGTTTAATGACATGGCTGGGGAATGTCTGTTTAATGACATGGTGGGACATGGCTGGGAATGTCTGTTTAATGACATGGCTGGGGAATGTCTGTTTAATGACATGGCTGGGGAATGTCTGTTTAATGACATGGCTGGGGAATGTCTGTTTAATGACATGGCTGGGGAATGTCTGTTTAATGACATGGCTGGGGAATGTCTGTTTAATGACATGGCTGGGGAATGTCTGTTTAATGACATGGCTGGGGAATGTCTGTTTAATGACATGGCTGGGAATGTCTGTTTAATGACATGGCTGGGGAATGTCTGTTTAATGACATGGCTGGGGAATGTCTGTTTAATGACATGGCTGGGGAATGTCTGTTTAATGACATGGCTGGGGAATGTCTGTTTAATGACATGGCTGGGGAATGTCTGTTTAATGACATGGCTGGGGAATGTCTGTTTAATGACATGGTTGGGGAATGTCTGTTTAATGACATGGCTGGGGAATGTCTGTTTAATGACATGGCTGGGGAATGTCTGTTTAATGACATGGCTGGGGAATGTCTGTTTAATGACATGGCTGGGGGAATGTCTGTTTAATGACATGGCTGGGGAATGTCTGTTTAATGACATGGCTGGGGAATGTCTGTTTAATGACATGGCTGGGGAATGTCTGTTTAATGACATGGCTGGGGAATGTCTGTTGTTTTATAGCTCTCTTTCCCCTGTTACTGTGTTTTACAGGTCTAATGGGAGAATATGAGCCTAAAATCGAGGTGCATTTCCCCCTGTCTGTCCCGGCTGCCAGAGGAGTCACCGTGAGGCTGGAGTGTTTCGCCCTGGGGAAGTAAGTACAGAAGCATGCGAGCTGTATTACACCCCTGAACATGTTCATCCTTTATGGTGAAACTTAGGGCTACAATTCCTAGAATTACTACAGTCCCGATTCCTGGAATTGGGAAGGAATAAACAGGAAATGTAGGAATTCATCAACCAGGATTTCTGGAAAACTTGGGAATTTGGGACATACCAGAATTTTGCCACCCTGAGCAAAAACCACCATTAGATCCACTTACACTGAACAAAAAATACGAACGAAACATGTTCCGATCCCAGACATGTTCCATACGTGTACAAAGCTTCCATCCCTGTTAGTGAGCATTTCTCCTTTGGCAAGATAATACACCTGACAGGTGTGGCATATCAAGAAGCTGATTAAACTGCATGGTCATGAAACACTCTAAAATGTGCAGTTTTGTCACAAAACACAATGCCACATATGTCTAAACATTGGCATGCTGACTGCAGGAATGTCTCAGTGAATCTCATCTGCGTGCTCATCGTCCTCACCAGGGTCTTGACCTGACTGCAGTTTGTCGTTGTAACTGTGAAAGATGGATCCGGCCAAGTTTAGGGCTGTGAAAGATGGAGCCGGCCAAGGTTAGGGCTGTGAAAGATGGAGCCGGCCAAGGTTAGGGCTGTGAAAGATGGAGCCGGCCAAGGTTAGGGCTGTGAAAGATGGAGCCGGCCAAGGTTAGGGCTGTGAAAGATGGAGCCGGCCAAGGTTATGGCTGTGAAAGATGGAGCCGGCCAAGGTTAGGGCTGTGAAAGATGGAGCCGGCCAAGGTTAGGGCTGTGAAAGATGGAGCCGGCCAAGGTTAGGGCTGTGAAAGATGGAGCCGGCCAAGGTTAGGGCTGTGAAAGATGGAGCCGGCCAAGGTTAGGGCTGTGAAAGATGGAGCCGGCCAAGGTTAGGGCTGTGAAAGATGGACCTGGCCAAGGTTAGGGCTGTGAAAGATGGATCTGGCCAAGGTTAGGGCTGTGAAAGATGGATCTGGCCAAGGTTAGGGCTGTGAAAGATGGACCTGGCCAAGGTTAGGGCTGTGAAAGATGGATCTGGCCAAGGTTAGGGCTGTGAAAGATGGATCTGGCCAAGGTTATGGCTGTGAAAGATGGAGCTGGCCAAGGTTAGGGCTGTGAAAGATGGATCTGGCCAAGGTTAGGGCTGTGAAAGATGGATCTGGCCAAGGTTAGGGCTGTGAAAGATGGACCCGGCCAAGGTTAGGGCTGTGAAAGATGGATCTGGCCAAGGTTAGGGCTGTGAAAGATGGATCTGGCCAAGGTTAGGGCTGTGAAAGATGGATCTGGCCAAGGTTAGGGCTGTGAAAGATGGATCTGGCCAAGGTTAGGGCTGTGAAAGATGGACCTGGCCAAGGTTAGGGCTGTGAAAGATGGATCCGGCCAAGGTTAGGGCTGTGAAAGATGGAGCCGGCCAAGGTTAGGGCTGTGAAAGATGGACCTGGCCAAGTTTAGGGCTGTGAAAGATGGATCTGGCCAAGGTTATGGCTGTGAAAGATGGAGCCGGCCAAGTTTAGGGCTGTGAAAGATGGATCTGGCCAAGGTTATGGCTGTGAAAGATGGACCTGGCCAAGTTTACGGCTGTGAAAGATGGATCTGGCCAAGTTTAGGGTTGTGAAAGATGGAGCCGGCCAAGGTTAGGGCTGTGAAAGATGGATCTGGCCAAGGTTAGGGCTGTGAAAGATGGATCTGGCCAAGGTTAGGGCTGTGAAAGATGGATCTGGCCAAGGTTAGGGCTGTGAAAGATGGATCTGGCCAAGGTTAGGGCTGTGAAAGATGGATCTGGCCAAGGTTAGGGCTGTGAAAGATGGACCTGGCCAAGGTTAGGGCTGTGAAAGATGGATCTGGCCAAGGTTAGGGCTGTGAAAGATGGAGCCTGGCCAAGGTTAGGGCTGTGAAAGATGGACCTGGCCAAGGTTAGGGCTGTGAAAGATGGATCTGGCCAAGGTTAGGGCTGTGAAAGATGGATCTGGCCAAGGTTAGGGCTGTGAAAGATGGACCTGGCCAAGGTTAGGGCTGTGAAAGATGGATCTGGCCAAGGTTAGGGCTGTGAAAGATGGAGCTGGCCAAGGTTAGGGCTGTGAAAGATGGAGCCGGCCAAGGTTATGGCTGTGAAAGATGGACCTGGCAAAGGTTACGGCTGTGAAAGATGGACCTGGCCAAGGTTAGGGCTGTGAAAGATGGACCTGGCAAAGGCGGCTGTGAAAGATGGACTTGGCCAAGGTTACGGCTGTGAAAGATGGACCTGGCCAAGGTTAGGGCTGTGAAAGATGGACCTGGCCAAGGTTAGGGCTGTGAAAGATGGACCTGGCCAAGGTTATGGCTGTGAAAGATGGACCTGGCCAAGGTTAGGGCTGTGAAAGATGGATCTGGCCAAGGTTATGGCTGTGAAAGATGGACCTGGCCAAGGTTAGGGCTGTGAAAGATGGACCTGGCAAAGGTTACGGCTGTGAAAGATGGACCTGGCCAAGTTTAGGGCTGTGAAAGATGGACCTGGCCAAGTTTAGGGCTGTGAAAGATGGACCTGGCAAAGGTTACGGCTGTGAAAGATGGACCTGGCAAAGGTTACGGCTGTGAAAGTTGGACCTGGCCAAGGTTACGGCTGTGAAAGATGGAGCCTGGCCAAGGTTAGGGCTGTGAAAGATGGAGCCGGCCAAGGTTAGGGCTGTGAAAGATGGAGCCGGCCAAGGTTAGGGCTGTGAAAGATGGACCTGGCAAGGTTAGGGCTGTGAAAGATGGAGCCGGCCAAGGTTAGGGCTGTGAAAGATGGACCTGGCCAAGGTTAGGGCTGTGAAAGATGGACCTGGCAAAGGTTACGGCTGTGAAAGATGGACCTGGCCAAGGTTATGGCTGTGAAAGATGGACCTGGCAAAGGTTATGGCTGTGAAAGATGGAGCTGGCCAAGGTTATGGCTGTGAAAGATGGACCTGGCCAAGGTTATGGCTGTGAAAGTTGGACCTGGCAAAGGTTACGGCTGTGAAAGTTGGACCTGGCCAAGGTTAGGGCTGTGAAAGATGGACCTGGCCAAGGTTACGGCTGTGAAAGATGGACCTGGCCAAGGTTACGGCTGTGAAAGATGGACCTGGCCAAGGTTAGGGCTGTGAAAGATGGACCTGGCCAAGGTTAGGGCTGTGAAAGATGGACCTGGCCAAGGTTAGGGCTGTGAAAGATGGACCTGGCCAAGGTTAGGGCTGTGAAAGATGGACCTGGCCAAGGTTATGGCTGTGAAAGATGGACCTGGCCAAGGTTACGGCTGTGAAAGATGGACCTGGCCAAGGTTAGGGCTGTGAAAGATGGACCTGGCCAAGGTTAGGGCTGTGAAAGATGGACCTGGCCAAGGTTAGGGCTGTGAAAGATGGACCTGGCCAAGGTTAGGGCTGTGAAAGATGGACCTGGCAAAGGTTACGGCTGTGAAAGATGGACCTGGCAAAGGTTACGGCTGTGAAAGATGGACCTGGCCAAGGTTACGGCTGTGAAAGATGGATCTGGCCAAGGTTATGGCTGTGAAAGATGGACCTGGCCAAGGTTATGGCTGTGAAAGATGGACCTGGCCAAGGTTAGGGCTGTGAAAGATGGACCTGGCCAAGGTTACGGCTGTGAAAGATGGACCTGGCCAAGGTTAGGGCTGTGAAAGATGGAGCCGGCCAAGGTTAGGGCTGTGAAAGATGGACCTGGCCAAGGTTAGGGCTGTGAAAGATGGACCTGGCCAAGGTTAGGGCTGTGAAAGATGGACCTGGCCAAGGTTAGGGCTGTGAAAGATGGATCTGGCCAAGGTTAGGGCTGTGAAAGATGGACCTGGCCAAGGTTAGGGCTGTGAAAGATGGACCTGGCCAAGGTTAGGGCTGTGAAAGATGGACCTGGCCAAGGTTAGGGCTGTGAAAGATGGACCTGGCCAAGGTTAGGGCTGTGAAAGATGGACCTGGCCAAGGTTAGGGCTGCGAAAGATGGACCTGGCAAAGGTTACGGCTGTGAAAGATGGACCTGGCAAAGGTTACGGCTGTGAAAGATGGACCTGGCCAAGGTTACGGCTGTGAAAGATGGAAACAATTGTGTACGCTGCTAAAATGAGGCTGGTGGCAGGTTTCAGACAGACGCAGACAGACAACATGACAACATGTTGGTTGAAGATATTTTTTACCCTCTTGTTGACTTCTTAATGCAAAGCTTTGAGGGATGTTTTGCATAACAAGATACGTTTTAGTTTATAACCATAATCCTGTATCATCCCTACTTCATATTTTGGTTTAGAATGATTATTTGTATTGAATAATGTATGATGGAGTTCTATCTATGGTCCTTCTGTGGCTCATGGTAGAGCATGGCCCATCTAACGCCAGGGTCTGACTTCATTCCGGGACCACCCATCGTAGAATGTATGACACATGACTGTAAGTCGCTCCCATAAAAGCCTCAGCTAAATGGCATCTTATTATTATTATTATCTAGAGATAGCTTCTAATCTGACGCTAACACTAAAGGAACCTGGTCATTATTTACATTGCTTTCAAGGGGCTGCAATCTGAGTCAGTCATTTACAGTTAATTATCCACTTTAGAATAAGTCGTTACCAAAACCTATAGACATTGCTCTGACCTCATGCTTACTCTCCCATCTCCTCCTCTGACTACATCCTTACTCTCCCATCTCCTCCTCTGACTACATCCTTACTCTCCCATCTCCTCCTGACTACATCCTTACTCTCCCATCTCCTCCTCTGACTACATCCTTACTCTCCCATCTCCTCCTCTGACTACATCCTTACTCTCCCATCTCCTCCTGACTACATCCTTACTCTCCCATCTCCTCCTCTGACTACATCCTTACTCTCCCATCTCCTCCTCTGACTACATCCTTACTCTCCCATCTCCTCCTCTGACCTCATCCTTACTCTCCCATCTCCTCCTCTGACCTCATCCTTACTCTCCCATCTCCTCCTCTGACCTCATCCTTACTCTCCCATCTCCTCCTCTGACTACATCCTTACTCTCCCATCTCCTCCTGACTACATCCTTACTCTCCCATCTCCTCCTCTGACTACATCCTTACTCTCCCATCTCCTCCTGACTACATCCTTACTCTCCCATCTCCTCCTCTGACTACATCCTTACTCTCCCATCTCCTCCTCTGACTACATCCTTACTCTCCCATCTCCTCCTCTGACTACATCCTTACTCTCCCATCTCCTCCTGACTACATCCTTACTCTCCCATCTCCTCCTCTGACTACATCCTTACTCTCCCATCTCCTCTGACCTCATCCTTACTCTCCCATCTCCTCCTGACTACATCCTTACTCTCCCATCTCCTCCTCTGACTACATCCTTACTCTCCCATCTCCTCCTGACTACATCCTTACTCTCCCATCTCCTCCTGACTACATCCTTACTCTCCCATCTCCTCCTCTGACTACATCCTTACTCTCCCATCTCCTCCTCTGACTCATCCTTACTCTCCCATCTCCTCCTGACTACATCCTTATTCTCCCATCTCCTCCTCTGACTACATCCTTACTCTCCCATCTCCTCCTCTGACTACATCCTTACTCTCCCATCTCCTCCTGACTACATCCTTACTCTCCCATCTCCTCTGACTACATCCTTACTCTCCCATCTCCTCCTCTGACTACATCCTTACTCTCCCATCTCCTCCTGACTACATCCTTACTCTCCCATCTCCTCCTCTGACTACATCCTTACTCTCCCATCTCCTCCTGACTACATCCTTACTCTCCCATCTCCTCCTCTGACTACATCCTTACTCTCCCATCTCCTCCTGACTACATCCTTACTCTCCCATCTCCTCCTGACTACATCCTTACTCTCCCATCTCCTCCTCTGACTACATCCTTACTCTCCCATCTCCTCTGACTACATCCTTACTCTCCCATCTCCTCCTGACTACATCCTTACTCTCCCATCTCCTCCTCTGACTACATCCTTACTCTCCCATCTCCTCCTGACTACATCCTTACTCTCCCATCTCCTCCTCTGACTACATCCTTACTCTCCCCATCTCCTCTGACTACATCCTTACTCTCCCATCTCCTCTGACTACATCCTTACTCTCCCATCTCCTCCTGACTACATCCTTACTCTCCCATCTCCTCCTCTGACTACATCCTTACTCTCCCATCTCCTCCTGACTACATCCTTATTCTCCCATCTCCTCCTCTGACTACATCCTTACTCTCCCATCTCCTCCTCTGACTACATCCTTACTCTCCCATCTCCTCCTGACTACATCCTTACTCTCCCATCTCCTCCTCTGACTACATCCTTACTCTCCCATCTCCTCCTCTGACTACATCCTTACTCTCCCATCTCCTCTGACTACATCCTTACTCTCCCATCTCCTCCTGACTACATCCTTACTCTCCCATCTCCTCCTCTGACTACATCCTTACTCTCCCATCTCCTCCTGACTACATCCTTACTCTCCCATCTCCTCCTGACTACATCCTTACTCTCCCATCTCCTCTGACTACATCCTTACTCTCCCATCTCCTCCTCTGACTACATCCTTACTCTCCCATCTCCTCCTGACTACATCCTTATTCTCCCATCTCCTCCCTCTGACTACATCCTTACTCTCCCATCTCCTCCTCTGACTACATCCTTACTCTCCCATCTCCTCCTCTGACTACATCCTTACTCTCCCATCTCCTCTGACTACATCCTTACTCTCCCATCTCCTCCTCTGACTACATCCTTACTCTCCCATCTCCTCCTGACTACATCCTTACTCTCCCATCTCCTCCCTGACTACATCCTTACTCTCCCATCTCCTCCTCTGACTACATCCTTACTCTCCCATCTCCTCCTGACTACATCCTTACTCTCCCATCTCCTCTGACCTCATCCTTACTCTCCCATCTCTCCTCCTGACTACATCCTTACTCTCCCATCTCCTCCTCTGACTACATCCTTACTCTCCCATCTCCTCCTGACTACATCCTTACTCTCCCATCTCCTCCTCTGACTACATCCTTACTCTCCCATCTCCTCCTCTGACTACATCCTTACTCTCCCATCTCCTCCTGACTACATCCTTACTCTCCCATCTCCTCTGACCTCATCCTTACTCTCCCATCTCCTCCTCTGACTACATCCTTACTCTCCCATCTCCTCCTCTGACTACATCCTTACTCTCCCATCTCCTCCTCTGACTACATCCTTACTCTCCCATCTCCTCCTGACTACATCCTTACTCTCCCATCTCCTCCTGACTACATCCTTACTCTCCCATCTCCTCTGACTACATCCTTACTCTCCCATCTCCTCCTCTGACTACATCCTTACTCTCCCATCTCCTCCTCTGACTACATCCTTACTCTCCCATCTCCTCCCCTGACTACATCCTTACTCTCCCATCTCCTCCTGACTACATCCTTACTCTCCCATCTCCTCTGACTACATCCTTACTCTCCCATCTCCTCTGACTACATCCTTACTCTCCCATCTCCTCCTGACTACATCCTTACTCTCCCATCTCCTCTGACTACATCCTTACTCTCCCATCTCCTCTGACTACATCCTTACTCTCCCATCTCCTCCTGACTACATCCTTACTCTCCCATCTCCTCCTCTGACTACATCCTTACTCTCCCATCTCCTCTGACCTCATCCTTACTCTCCCATCTCCTCTGACTACATCCTTACTCTCCCATCTCCTCCTGACTACATCCTTACTCTCCCATCTCCTCCTCTGACTACATCCTTACTCTCCCATCTCCTCCTCTGACTACATCCTTACTCTCCCATCTCCTCCTCTGACTACATCCTTACTCTCCCATCTCCTCCTGACTACATCCTTACTCTCCCATCTCCTCCTGACTACATCCTTATTCTCCCATCTCCTCTGACTACATCCTTACTCTCCCATCTCCTCCTCTGACTACATCCTTACTCTCCCATCTCCTCCTCTGACTACATCCTTACTCTCCCATCTCCTCCTCTGACTACATCCTTACTCTCCCATCTCCTCCTCTGACTACATCCTTACTCTCCCATCTCCTCTGACTCATCCTTACTCTCCCATCTCCTCCTCTGACTACATCC
Organism: Oncorhynchus keta; assembly: GCF_023373465.1. Taxonomy (NCBI): domain Eukaryota; kingdom Metazoa; phylum Chordata; class Actinopteri; order Salmoniformes; family Salmonidae; genus Oncorhynchus; species Oncorhynchus keta. The sequence continues at coordinate 56,446,258 of NC_068438.1, read as the reverse complement.
TTACTCTCCCATCTCCTCTGACCTCATCCTTACTCTCCCATCTCCTCCTCTGACTACATCCTTACTCTCCCATCTCCTCCTCTGACTACATCCTTACTCTCCCATCTCCTCCTGACTACATCCTTACTCTCCCATCTCCTCCTGACTACATCCTTATTCTCCCATCTCCTCTGACTACATCCTTACTCTCCCATCTCCTCCTCTGACTACATCCTTACTCTCCCATCTCCTCCTCTGACTACATCCTTACTCTCCCATCTCCTCCTCTGACTACATCCTTACTCTCCCATCTCCTCCTGACTACATCCTTACTCTCCCATCTCCTCCTCTGACTACATCCTTACTCTCCCATCTCCTCCTCTGACTACATCCTTACTCTCCCATCTCCTCCTGACTACATCCTTACTCTCCCATCTCCTCCCCTGACTACATCCTTATTCTCCCATCTCCTCCTCTGACTACATCCTTATTCTCCCATCTCCTCCTCTGACTACATCCTTACTCTCCCATCTCCTCTGACTACATCCTTACTCTCCCATCTCCTCCTGACTACATCCTTACTCTCCCATCTCCTCTGACTACATCCTTACTCTCCCATCTCCTCCTGACTACATCCTTACTCTCCCATCTCCTCTGACTACATCCTTACTCTCCCATCTCCTCTGACTACATCCTTACTCTCCCATCTCCTCCTGACTACATCCTTACTCTCCCATCTCCTCCTGACTACATCCTTACTCTCCCATCTCCTCCTCTGACTACATCCTTACTCTCCCATCTCCTCCTCTGACTACATCCTTACTCTCCCATCTCCTCCTGACTACATCCTTATTCTCCCATCTCCTCCTCTGACTACATCCTTACTCTCCCATCTCTCCTCTGACTACATCCTTACTCTCCCATCTCCTCCTGACTACATCCTTACTCTCCCATCTCCTCCTCTGACTACATCCTTACTCTCCCATCTCCTCCTGACTACATCCTTACTCTCCCATCTCCTCCTGACTACATCCTTACTCTCCCATCTCCTCCTCTGACTACATCCTTACTCTCCCATCTCCTCTGACTACATCCTTACTCTCCCATCTCCTCCTGACTACATCCTTACTCTCCCATCTCCTCCTCTGACTACATCCTTACTCTCCCATCTCCTCTGACTACATCCTTACTCTCCCATCTCCTCCCTGACTACATCCTTACTCTCCCATCTCCTCCTCTGACTACATCCTTACTCTCCCATCTCCTCCTCTGACTACATCCTTATTCTCCCATCTCCTCCTCTGACTACATCCTTACTCTCCCATCTCCTCCTCTGACTACATCCTTACTCTCCCATCTCCTCCTCTGACTACATCCTTACTCTCCCATCTCCTCTGACTACATCCTTACTCTCCCATCTCCTCTGACCTCATCCTTACTCTCCCATCTCCTCTGACTACATCCTTACTCTCCCATCTCCTCCTCTGACTACATCCTTACTCTCCCATCTCCTCCTGACTACATCCTTACTCTCCCATCTCCTCCTGACTACATCCTTACTCTCCCATCTCCTCCTCTGACTACATCCTTACTCTCCCATCTCCTCCTCTGACTACATCCTTACTCTCCCATCTCCTCCTGACTACATCCTTACTCTCCCATCTCCTCTGACTACATCCTTACTCTCCCATCTCCTCCTCTGACTACATCCTTACTCTCCCATCTCCTCCTCTGACTACATCCTTACTCTCCCATCTCCTCCCTGACTACATCCTTACTCTCCCATCTCCTCCTCTGACTACATCCTTACTCTCCCATCTCCTCCTCTGACTACATCCTTACTCTCCCATCTCCTCCTGACTACATCCTTACTCTCCCATCTCCTCTGACCTCATCCTTACTCTCCCATCTCCTCCTCTGACTACATCCTTACTCTCCCATCTCCTCCTCTGACTACATCCTTACTCTCCCATCTCCTCCTCTGACTACATCCTTACTCTCCCATCTCCTCCTGACTACATCCTTACTCTCCCATCTCCTCCTGACTACATCCTTACTCTCCCATCTCCTCCTCTGACTACATCCTTACTCTCCCATCTCCTCTGACTACATCCTTACTCTCCCATCTCCTCCTGACTACATCCTTACTCTCCCATCTCCTCCTCCTGACTACATCCTTACTCTCCCATCTCCTCCTCTGACTACATCCTTACTCTCCCATCTCCTCTGACTACATCCTTACTCTCCCATCTCCTCCTGACTACATCCTTACTCTCCCATCTCCTCCTCTGACTACATCCTTACTCTCCCATCTCCTCTGACCTCATCCTTACTCTCCCATCTCCTCTGACTACATCCTTACTCTCCCATCTCCTCCTCTGACTACATCCTTACTCTCCCATCTCCTCCTCTGACTACATCCTTACTCTCCCATCTCCTCCTGACTACATCCTTACTCTCCCATCTCCTCCTGACTACATCCTTACTCTCCCATCTCCTCCTCCTGACTACATCCTTACTCTCCCATCTCCTCCTCTGACTACATCCTTACTCTCCCATCTCCTCTGACTACATCCTTACTCTCCCATCTCACCCTCTGACTACATCCTTACTCTCCCATCTCCTCCTCTGACTACATCCTTACTCTCCCATCTCCTCCTCTGACTACATCCTTACTCTCCCATCTCCTCCTGACTACATCCTTACTCTCCCATCTCCTCCTCCTGACTACATCCTTACTCTCCCATCTCCTCCTCTGACTACATCCTTACTCTCCCATCTCCTCCTGACTACATCCTTATTCTCCCATCTCCTCCTCTGACTACATCCTTACTCTCCCATCTCCTCCTCTGACTACATCCTTACTCTCCCATCTCCTCCTCTGACTACATCCTTACTCTCCCATCTCCTCCTCTGACTACATCCTTACTCTCCCATCTCCTCCTGACTACATCCTTACTCTCCCATCTCCTCCCCTGACTACATCCTTATTCTCCCATCTCCTCCTCTGACTACATCCTTACTCTCCCATCTCCTCCTGACTACATCCTTACTCTCCCATCTCCTCTGACTACATCCTTACTCTCCCATCTCCTCCCCTGACTACATCCTTATTCTCCCATCTCCTCCTCTGACTACATCCTTACTCTCCCATCTCCTCCTCTGACTACATCCTTACTCTCCCATCTCCTCCTCTGACTACATCCTTACTCTCCCATCTCCTCCTGACTACATCCTTACTCTCCCATCTCCTCCTCTGACTACATCCTTACTCTCCCATCTCCTCCTCTGACTACATCCTTACTCTCCCATCTCCTCCTCTGACTACATCCTTACTCTCCCATCTCCTCCTGACTACATCCTTACTCTCCCATCTCCTCTGACTACATCCTTACTCTCCCATCTCCTCCTGACTACATCCTTACTCTCCCATCTCCTCCTGACTACATCCTTACTCTCCCATCTCCTCCTCTGACTACATCCTTACTCTCCCATCTCCTCCTCTGACGTCATCCTTACTCTCCCATCTCCTCCTGACTACATCCTTATTCTCCCATCTCCTCCTCTGACTACATCCTTACTCTCCCATCTCCTCCTCTGACTACATCCTTACTCTCCCATCTCCTCCTGACTACATCCTTACTCTCCCATCTCCTCCTCTGACTACATCCTTACTCTCCCATCTCCTCCTGACTACATCCTTACTCTCCCATCTCCTCCTGACTACATCCTTACTCTCCCATCTCCTCCTCTGACTACATCCTTACTCTCCCATCTCCTCCTCTGACTACATCCTTACTCTCCCATCTCCTCCTCTGACCTCATCCTTACTCTCCCATCTCATCCTTACTCTCCCATCTCCTCCTCTGACCTCATCCTTACTCTCCCATCTCCTCCTCTGACCTCATCCTTACTCTCCCATCTCCTCCTCTGACCTCATCCTTACTCTCCCATCTCCTCCTCTGACCTCATCCTTACTCTCCCATCTCCTCCTCTGACTCATCCTTACTCTCCCATCTCCTCCTCTGACTACATCCTTACTCTCCCATCTCCTCCTCTGACCTCATCCTTACTCTCCCATCTCCTCCTCTGACCTCATCCTTACTCTCCCATCTCCTCCTCTGACTACATCCTTACTCTCCCATCTCCTCCCTGACTACATCCTTACTCTCCCATCTCCTCCTCTGACTACATCCTTACTCTCCCATCTCCTCCTCTGACCTCATCCTTACTCTCCCATCTCCTCCTCTGACCTCATCCTTACTCTCCCATCTCCTCCTCTGACTACATCCTTACTCTCCCATCTCCTCCCTGACTACATCCTTATTCTCCCATCTCCTCCCTGACTACATCCTTACTCTCCCATCTCCTCCCTGACTACATCCTTATTCTCCCATCTCCTCCCATGACTACATCCTTACTCTCCCATCTCCTCCCTGACTACATCCTTACTCTCCCATCTCCTCCCTGACTCATCCTTACTCTCCCATCTCCTCCTCTGACTCATCCTTACTCTCCCATCTCCTCCTCTGACTACATCCTTACTCTCCCATCTCCTCCCTGACTACATCCTTATTCTCCCATCTCCTCCCTCTGACTACATCCTTACTCTCCCATCTCCTCCCTGACTACATCCTTACTCTCCCATCTCCTCCCATGACTGCATGCTTACTCTCCCATCTCCTCCCTGACTGCATGCTTACTCTCCCATCTCCTCCTCTGACTGCATGCTTACTCTCCCATCTCCTCCCTGACTACATCCTTACTCTCCCATCTCCTCCCTGACTACATCCTTACTCTCCCATCTCCTCCCCTGACTACATGCTTACTCTCCCATCTCCTCCCTGACTACATCCTTACTCTCCCATCTCCTCCCTGACTACATCCTTACTCTCCCATCTCCTCCCCTGACTACATCCTTATTCTCCCATCTCCTCCTCCTGACTGCGTCCTTACTCTCCCATCTCCTCCCCTGACTACATCCTTATTCTCCCATCTCCTCCTCTGACTACATGCTTACTCTCCCATCTCCTCCTCTGACTGCATGCTTACTCTCCCATCTCCTCCCATGACTGCGTGCTTACTCTCCCATCTCCTCCCATGACTGCATCCTTACTCTCCCATCTCCTCCCATGACTGCGTGCTTACTCTCCCATCTCCTCCCATGACTGCATCCTTATTCTCCCATCTCCTCCCATGACCTGCATCCTTACTCTCCCATCTCCTCCCTGACTGCATGCTTACTCTCCCATCTCCTCCCATGACTGCATCCTTACTCTCCCATCTCCTCCCATGACTGCATGCTTACTCTCCCATCTCCTCCCATGACTACATGCTTACTCTCCCATCTCCTCCCTGACTACATCCTTACTCTCCCATCTCCTCCCATGACTGCGTGCTTACTCTCCCATCTCCTCCCATGACTACATGCTTATTCTCCCATCTCCTCCTCTGACTGCATCCTTACTCTCCCATCTCCTCCTCTGACTGCATGCTTACTCTCCCATCTCCTCCCATGACTGCATGCTTACTCTCCCATCTCCTCCCTGACTGCATGCTTACTCTCCCATCTCCTCCCTTGACTGCATGCTTATTCTCCCATCTCCTCCCATGACTGCGTGCTTACTCTCCCATCTCCTCCCATGACTGCATGCTTACTCTCCCATCTCCTCCCATGACTCGTGCTTACTCTCCCATCTCCTCCCATGACTGCATGCTTACTCTCCCATCTCCTCCCTGACTACATCCTTATTCTCCCATCTCCTCTCCTGACTGCGTGCTTACTCTCCCATCTCCTCCCTGACCTGCGTGCTTACTCTCCCATCTCCTCCCTCTGACTACATCCTTACTCTCCCATCTCCTCCCTGACTGCATCCTTACTCTCCCATCTCCTCCCTTGACTGCGTGCTTACTCTCCCATCTCCTCCCTTGACTGCGTGCTTACTCTCCCATCTCCTCCCTTGACTGCGTGCTTACTCTCCCATCTCCTCCCTCTGACTGCATCCTTATTCTCCCATCTCCTCCCTTGACTACATCCTTACTCTCCCATCTCCTCCCATGACTGCATGCTTACTCTCCCATCTCCTCCCTTGACTGCGTGCTTACTCTCCCATCTCCTCCCATGACTGCGTGCTTACTCTCCCATCTCCTCCCTTGACTGCGTGCTTACTCTCCCATCTCCTCCCTTGACTGCGTGCTTACTCTCCCATCTCCTCCCTTGACTGCGTGCTTACTCTCCCATCTCCTCCCTTGACTGCGTGCTTACTCTCCCATCTCCTCCCTTGACTGCGTGCTTACTCAAACATTATGATCGTACCACTAAGGGAGGTCAGTGTGCTCAAGGGGACAACAAGAGATTGGATTATAGAATTGAAACAGCTTGGAACAAGTCCTTATTTCTGATGTAATATCTCCAGTATCAATACGTCTAGCTTCCAGCACTAGAACATTCTCTGAACATACCTCGGTGTATGGACATGTAGAGTAGACATGTATGTACCCCTTATGTCATGTATGTACCCATTATGTCATGTCTGTACCCCTTATGTCATGTCTGCACCTCTTTTTAATGTCTGTAACCCTTATGTCATGTCTGTACCCCTTATGTCATGTCTGCACCTCTTTTTAATGTATGTAACCCTTGTGTCATGTCTGTACCCCTTGTGTCATGTCTGTACCCCTTATGTCATGTCTGGAAGCTAGACATATTGATACTGGAGATATTACATCAGAAGTAAGGACTTGTTCCAAGCTGTTTCAATTCAATTCTATAATCCAATCTCTTGTTGTCCCCTTGAGCACACTGACCTCCCTTAGTGGTACGATCATAATGTTTGACAACCACTACACACTGTAAGGGTTACAGACATCACTACACTCCATTAGAGCAGACAGTAATCAGACATCACTACACTCCATTAGAGCAGACAGTAATCAGACATCACTACACTCCATTAGAGCAGACAGTAATCAGACATCACTACACTCCATTAGAGCAGACAGTAATCAGACATCACTACACTCCATTAGAGCAGACAGTAGTCAGACATCACTACACTCCATTAGAGCAGACAGTAATCAGACATCACTACACTCCATTAGAGCAGACAGTAATCAGACATCACTACATATAAAAAGTAATCCATTACACTCCATTTTTGAACAGTAATGAACATTCTACAGAGTGAGTAATAACATCTACACCATTAGATGCAGACAGTAATCAGACATGATGGATGATAGAGCAGACAGTAATGACATCACTACATCCATTAGAGCAGATGTAATCAGACATCACTGGATGATAGAGCAGACAGTAATGACATCACTGGATCCATTAGAGCAGATGGTAATCAGACATCACTGGATGATGGAGCAGACAGTAATCAGACATCATGGATCCATTGATGGATGATGGATCAGACATGATGGACTCCATTAGAGCAGATGTAATCAGACATGAGTTATCCATTAGAGCAGACAGTGGTCAGACATGGATCCATTAGAGCAGACAGTGGTGGTGGATCCCTTCAGTGATCCATTAGAGCAGACATGGTGGTGGACATCCCTTGACTCCATGATGGAGCAGACAGTGGTCAGACATCCCTTCCATTGATGGATGATGGATGGGACAGTGATGGATGGTGGATGGGCCAGAGTGATGGATGGCAGACAGTGGTCAGTGATCCCTTGATCCATTAGAGCAGACAGTGGTGACATCCCTTCACTCCATTAGATGCAGAGTGGTCAGACATCCCTTGATCCATTGGAGCAGACAGTAATGGACATCCCTTCACTCCATTAGAGGATGATGTAATCAGACATCACTACACTGGATGGGCAGACAGTGGTCAGACATCACTGGATCCATTAGTGATGGATGGTAATGGACATGTTTGATGGATGGTGGATGGACAGTGATGGATGATCCCTTCACTCCATTAGATGCATGATGTAATCAGACATCACTGATGGATGAGCAGAGTGATGGATGATGGATCCCTTCATGGATATGGATGTCCTTGTGATTTTGAATGATGGATGGGCTACAAGTGATAACATGGGACGAGAGATGGATGATGGATGGGTCGAGTGATGGATGATGGATGGATGGGCCAGTGATGGATGATGGAGAGTGATGATGATGGATGAATGGGGTGGATGAGAGTTATGGATGATGGATGATGGATGGGCCGAGTGATGGATGATGGATGGGCCGAGTGATGGATGATGGATGGGCTGAGTGATGGATGATGGATGGGCCGAGTGATGGATGATGGATGGGCCGAGTGATGGATGATGAATGGGCCGAGTGATGGATGGTGGATGGGCCGAGTGATGGATGATGGATGGGCTGAGTGATGGATGATGGATGGGCCGAGTGATGGATGATGGATGATGAATGGGCCGAGTGATGGATGATGGATGAGCCGAGTGATGGATGAGCCGAGTGATGGATGATGGATGGGCCGAGTGATGGATGATGGATGATAGCTGATGGAATTGCCGAGTGATGGATGATGGATGGGCCGAGTGATGGATGATAGCTGATGGAATGGCCGAGTGATGGATGATGGATGGGAGCACCGGCGGTTTCCCTGTCTGTCACAGTTCCATCTGTCTGAGAGCTGTCTTACACAGCTTCATATAGTAATATAGTATGGTATGACATTCTCCTGCTACATGTTCAACCCATCTATCATAGAGAGAGCAGAGCAGTCACAAGGGCATAGAGGAGCATCACCAAACGGATGATGAACAGCCACACGCACACACACTAATCATAGAAATCATGATGATTAGTTGGGCTGATAACCTGATCTGAATACATCATGTAGTCACAGACATGGTTCTCAGCTGGAGGTCGTTTGGGTAGAGAGACTCAGAGATACCCTGGACTATAACATCTCAGTTCCCCCTGGACTATAACACCTCAGTTCCCCCTGGACTATAACATCTCAGTTCACCCTGGACTATAACATATCAGTTCACCCTGGACTATGACATCTCAGTTCCCCCTGGACTATAACATCTCAGTTCCCCCTGGACTATAACATCTCAGTTCCCCCTGGACTATGACATCTCAGTTCACCCTGGACTATAACAGCTCAGTTCACCCTGGACTATGACAGCTCAGTTCACCCTGGACTATAACATCTCAGTTCCCCTGGACTATAACATCTCAGTTCACCCTGGACTATAACATCTCAGTTCCCCTGGACTATAACATCTCAGTTCACCCTGGACTATAACATCTCAGTTCACCCTGGACTATAACATCTCAGTTCACCCTGGACTATAACATCTCAGTTCACCCTGGGCTATAACATATCAGTTCACCCTGGACTATAACATCTCAGTTCCCCTGGACTATAACATCTCCGTTCACCCTGGACTATGACATCTCAGTTCACCCTGGACCATGACATCTCAGTTCCCCCTGGACTATAACATCTCAGTTCACCCTGGACTATAACATCTCATTTCCCCTGGACTATGACATCTCATTTCCCCCTGGACTATAACATCTCAGTTCACCCTGGACTATAACATCTCAGTTCACCCTGGAATATAACATCTCAGTTCACCCTGGACCATAACATCTCAGTTCACCCTGGACTATAACATCTCAGTTCCCCCTGGACTATAACATCTCATTTCCCCCTGGACTATGACATCTCATTTCCCCCTGGACTATAACATCTCAGTTCACCCTGGACTATAACATCTCAGTTCACCCTGGAATATAACATCTCAGTTCACCCTGGACTATAACATCTCAGTTCCCCCTGGACTATAACATCTCAGTTCACCCTGGACTATAACATCTCAGTTCACCCTGGACTATAACATCTCAGTTCACCCTGGACTATAACATCTCAGTTCACCCTGGGCTATAACATATCAGTTCACCCTGGACTATAACATCTCAGTTCCCCCTGGACTATAACATCTCAGTTCACCCTGGACTATGACATCTCAGTTCACCCTGGACTATAACATCTCAGTTCACCCTGGACTATAACATCTCATTTCCCCCTGGACTATAACATCTCAGTTCACCCTGGACTATGACATCTCAGTTCCCCCTGGACTATAACATCTCAGTTCCCCCTGGACTATAACATCTCAGTTCCCCTGGACTATAACATCTCCGTTCACCCTGGACTATGACATCTCAGTTCACCCTGGACCATGACATCTCAGTTCCCCTGGACTATAACATCTCAGTTCACCCTGGACTATAACATCTCATTTCCCCCTGGACTATGACATCTCATTTCCCCCTGGACTATAACATCTCAGTTCACCCTGGACTATAACATCTCAGTTCACCCTGGAATATAACATCTCAGTTCACCCTGGACCATAACATCTCAGTTCACCCTGGACTATAACATCTCAGTTCCCCCTGGACTATAACATCTCATTTCCCCCTGGACTATGACATCTCATTTCCCCCTGGACTATAACATCTCAGTTCACCCTGGACTATAACATCTCAGTTCACCCTGGAATATAACATCTCAGTTCACCCTGGACTATAACATCTCAGTTCCCCCTGGACTATAACATCTCAGTTCACCCTGGACTATAACATCTCAGTTCACCCTGGACTATAACATCTCAGTTCACCCTGGACTATAACATCTCAGTTCACCCTGGGCTATAACATATCAGTTCACCCTGGACTATAACATCTCAGTTCCCCCTGGACTATAACATCTCAGTTCACCCTGGACTATGACATCTCAGTTCACCCTGGACTATAACATCTCAGTTCACCCTGGACTATAACATCTCATTTCCCCCTGGACTATAACATATCAGTTCACCCTGGACTATGACATCTCAGTTCCCCCTGGACTATAACATCTCAGTTCCCCCTGGACTATAACATCTCAGTTCCCCCTGGACTATAACATCTCCGTTCACCCTGGACTATGACATCTCAGTTCACCCTGGACCATGACATCTCAGTTCCCCCTGGACTATAACATCTCAGTTCACCCTGGACTATAACATCTCATTTCCCCTGGACTATGACATCTCATTTCCCCCTGGACTATAACATCTCAGTTCACCCTGGACTATAACATCTCAGTTCACCCTGGAATATAACATCTCAGTTCACCCTGGACCATAACATCTCAGTTCACCCTGGACTATAACATCTCAGTTCCCCCTGGACTATAACATCTCATTTCCCCCTGGACTATGACATCTCATTTCCCCTGGACTATAACATCTCAGTTCACCCTGGACTATAACATCTCAGTTCACCCTGGACTATAACATCTCAGTTCACCCTGGACCATAACATCTCAGTTCACCCTGGACTATAACATCTCAGTTCCCCCTGGACTATAACATCTCAGTTCACCCTGGACTATAACATCTCAGTTCACCCTGGACTATGACATCTCAGTTCACCCTGGACCATGACATCTCAGTTCACCCTGGACCATGACATCTCAGTTCACCCTGGACTATAACATCTCAGTTCAAGAGATGAAATCTCTTGAGATGAACCATGGAGTTTTCAAGTGTTTTTTTTTACAATAATACTTAGTGACAAGATGCATATGTAAAGGGGAGGAGAATGTTGGGAAAGAAGAAATATTGATAATAAAGATCACATTAAAAGAACATATTGATATAAGATCAATATGAGCCTGTTTGCTTTTCTTCTATTGGACAGCAGATAGTTGACAGCCTCAAACCCTTTATCTCTTTTCTTTGAAGGCAACACCATAGTATTCACACTGGGAAGTATGTACACCACAAGGTGTTAGGGTATGGATGCAAAACACACATGTATTATGTATCAGATTATATTGTAAGGATGTGTGCAATTTAGCCTACTATCCAGTATCCTACCGAACAAATATCCAATCTCCATTCTCTTATATAATCCGGTCATCTCTCCAGTCTCCTATATAATCATGTCAACTGTCCTCTATCCAGTCTCCTATATAATCATGTCAACTATCCTCTATCCAGTCTCCTATATAATCCTGTCAACTATCCACTCACCAGTCTCCTATATAATCATGTCAACTATCCTCTCTCCAGTCTCCTATATAATCATGTCAACTATCCTCTCACCAGTCTCCTATATAATCATGTCAACTATCCACTCTCCAGTCTCCTATATAATCATGTCAACTGTCCTCTATCCAGTCTCCTATATAATCATGTCAACTATCCTCTATCCAGTCTCCTATATAATCCTGTCAACTATCCACTCACCAGTCTCCTATATAATCATGTCAACTATCCTCTCTCCAGTCTCCTATATAATCATGTCAACTATCCTCTATCCAGTCTCCTATATAATCCTGTCAACTATCCACTCACCAGTCTCCTATATAATCATGTCAACTATCCACTCTCCAGTCTCCTATATAATCATGTCAACTATCCTCTCTCCAGTCTCCTATATAATCCTGTCAAATATCCACTCTCCAGTCCCCTATATAATCCTGTCAAATATCCACTCTCCAGTCCCCTATATAATCCTGTCAAATATCCACTCTCCAGTCCCCTATATAATCCTGTCAAATATCCACTCTCCAGTCTCCTATATAATCCTGTCAAATATCCACTCTCCAGTCTCCTATATAATCCTGTCAAATATCCACTCTCCAGTCCCCTATATAATCCTGTCAAATATCCACTCTCCAGTCCCTATATAATCCTGTCAAATATCCACTCTCCAGTCCCCTATATAATCCTGTCAAATATCCACTCTCCAGTCCCCTATATAATCCTGTCAAATATCCACTCTCCAGTCCCCTATATAATCCTGTCAAATATCCACTCTCCAGTCTCCTATATAATCCTGTCAAATATCCACTCTCCAGTCTCCTATATAATCCTGTCAAATATCCACTCTCCAGTCCCTATATAATCCTGTCAAATATCCACTCTCCAGTCTCCTATATAATCCTGTCAAATATCCACTCTCCAGTCTCCCTATATAATCCTGTCAAATATCCACTCTCCAGTCTCCTATAATCCTGTCAAATATCCACTCTCCAGTCTCCTATATAATCCTGTCACTATCCACTCTCCAGTCCCTATATAATCCTGTCAAATATCCACTCAGTCTCCAGTCTCCTATATAATCCTGTCAAATATCCACTCTCCAGTCCCTATATAATCCTGTCAAATATCCACTCTCCAGTCCCTATATAATCCTGTCAAATATCCACTCTCCAGTCCCTATATAATCCTGTCAAATATCCACTCTCCAGTCTCCTATATAATCCTGTCAAATATCCACTCTCCAGTCCCTATATAATCCTGTCAAATATCCACTCTCCAGTCTCCTATATAATCCTGTCAAATATCCACTCTCCAGTCTCCTATATAATCCTGTCAAATATCCACTCTCCAGTCTATATAATCCCAAATATATAATCCCCTGTCAAATATCCACTCTCCAATCCCCTATATAATCCTGTCAACTGTCCACTCACCAGTCCCCTATATAATCCTGTCAAATATCCACTGTCCAGTCTCCTATATAATCCTGTCAAATATCCACTGTCCAGTCTCCTATATAATCCTGTCAAATATCCACTGTCCAGTCTCCTATATAATCCTGTCAACTGTCCACTCACCAGTCCCCTATATAATCCTGTCAACTGTCCTCTCTCCAGTCCCCTATATAATCCTGTCAAATACCCACTGTCCAGTCTCCTATATAATCCTGTCAAATATCCACTCACCAGTCCCCTATATAATCCTGTCAAATACCCACTGTCCAGTCCCCTATATAATCCTGTCAAATATCCACTCACCAGTCCCCTATATAATCCTGTCAACTGTCCTCTTTCCAGTCTCCTATATAATCCTGTCAACTGTCCACTCACCAGTCCCCTATATAATCCTGTCAAATACCCACTGTCCAGTCTCCTATATAATCCTGTCAAATATCCACTCTCCAGTCTCCTATATAATCCTGTCAAATATCCACTCTCCAGTCCCCTATATAATCCTGTCAAATATCCACTGTCCAGTCTCCTATATAATCCTGTCAAATATCCACTCTCCAGTCCCCTATATAATCCTGTCAACTGTCCTCTCTCCAGTCTCCTATATAATCCTGTCAAATATCCACTGTCCAGTCCCCTATATAATCCTGTCAAATATCCACTGTCCAGTCTCCTATATAATCCTGTCAAATATCCACTCACCAGTCTCTTATATAATCCTGTCCACTCTCCAGTCCCCTATCCTGTACACTATCCACTCTACAGTCCTACTATCCACGATTTCTTGCAACTCTTATTTCCTGGTCTGACTATTAATTGTATATATGTATTAGGATTTTAACCCTCTCCTCTCCTGCTAGTCCTTTCCCCTAGGATTTTAATCATCTCCTCTCCTGCTAGTCCTTTCCCCTAGGATTTTAATCCTCTCCTCTCCTGCTAGTCCTTTCACCTAGGATTTTAATCCTCTCCTCTCCTGCTAGTCCTTTCACCTAGGATATTAACCCTCTCCTCTCCTGCTAGTCCTTTCACCTAGGATATTAACCCTCTCCTCTCCTGCTAGTCCTTTCACCTTGGATTTTAACCCTCTCCTCTCCTGCTAGTCCTGTTACCTAGGATATTAACCCTCTCCTCTCCTGCTAGTCCAGTCCCGACAATCACATGGAGGAAGATGAACGGTAACATCCCTAAGAAGGCTCGTCTGAGGAAGTCCCAGGCTGTTCTGGAGATCCCTAATGTACAGCTGGAAGACTCGGGGACCTACGAATGTAAAGCAGAGAACCCCAGAGGAGTAACAGCCTTTAAGGGACACATCCTGGTCTACAGTAAGTTATGTGATGGTTGGTCTGGAGTCACATTGTTCTGGTGTTAGTATGGTATTATGGCGCTTTTGTTTCATTGTTTTATTGGGCAGTTTGTTCTGGTTTGGACTTGACTGATACTACTAGGATTCTAGTGTGTTTGGCGGTTATGAAGACTAATTATTGTTGTGCCCATTCTCTTAAACCAGTCTGCTATTCATCTTCTGGTCCTGTCCCTGATAACTACTGTAGAATATCTGTCAACCCAGTCCTGTGTTCTCCCTGATACCTACTGTAGAATATCTGTCAACCCAGTCCTGTGTTCTCCCTGATAACTACTGTAGAATATCTGTCAACCCAGTCCTGTGTTCTCCCTGATACCTACTGTAGAATATCTGTCAACCCAGTCCTGTGTTCTCCCTGATACCTACTGTAGAATATCTGTCAACCCAGTCCTGTGTTCTCCCTGATACCTACTGTAGAATATCTGTCAACCCAGTCCTGTGTTCTCCCTGATAACTA
Source organism: Oncorhynchus keta (assembly GCF_023373465.1). Classification (NCBI taxonomy): domain Eukaryota; kingdom Metazoa; phylum Chordata; class Actinopteri; order Salmoniformes; family Salmonidae; genus Oncorhynchus; species Oncorhynchus keta. Next base: position 56,430,957 of record NC_068438.1, on the reverse strand, counting down.
CTGTAGAATATCTGTCGACCCAGTCCTGTGTTCTCCCTGATATCTACTGTAGAATATCTGTCAACCCAGTCCTGTGTTCTCCCTGATACCTACTGTAGAATATCTATCAACCCAGTCCTGTGTTCTCCCTGATAACTACTGTAGAATATCTGTCAACCCAGTCCTGTGTTCTCCCTGATACCTACTGTAGAATATCTATCAACCCAGTCCTGTGTTCTCCCTGATACCTACTGTAGAATATCTGTCGACCCAGTCCTGTGTTCTCCCTGATACCTAATGTAGAATATCTATCAACTCAGTCCTGTGTTCTCCCTGATAACTACTGTAGAATATCTGTCAACCCAGTCCTGTGTTCTCCCTGATACCTACTGTAGAATATCTGTCGACCCAGTCCTGTGTTCTCCCTGATACCTACTGTAGAATATCTGTCAACCCAGTCCTGTGTTCTCCCTGATACCTACTGTAGAATATCTGTCAACCCAGTCCTGTGTTCTCCCTGATAACTACTGTAGAATATCTGTCAACCCAGTCCTGTGTTCTCCCTGATACCTACTGTAGAATATCTGTCAACCCAGTCCTGTGTTCTCCCTGATACCTACTGTAGAATATCTGTCAACCCAGTCCTGTGTTCTCCCTGATAACTACTGTAGAATATCTGTCGACCCAGTCCTGTGTTCTCCCTGATACCTACTGTAGAATATCTGTCAACCCAGTCCTGTGTTCTCCTGATACCTACTGTAGAATATCTGTCAACCCAGTCCTGTGTTCTCCTGATACCTACTGTAGAATATCTATCAACCCAGTCCTGTGTTCTCCCTGATACCTACTGTAGAATATCTGTCAACCCAGTCCTGTGTTCTCCTGATACCTACTGTAGAATATCTATCAACCCAGTCCTGTGTTCTCCTGATACCTACTGTAGAATATCTGTCGACCCAGTCCTGTGTTCTCCCTGATACCTAATGTAGAATATCTATCAACTCAGTCCTGTGTTCTCCCTGATACCTACTGTAGAATATCTGTCAACCCAGTCCTGTGTTCTCCCTGATACCTACTGTAGAATATCTGTCAACCCAGTCCTGTGTTCTCCCTGATACCTACTGTAGAATATCTATCAACCCAGTCCTGTGTTCTCCCTGATACCTACTGTAGAATATCTATCAACCCAGTCCTGTGTTCTCCCTGATAACTACTGTAGAATATCTGTCAACCCAGTCCTGTGTTCTCCCTGATAACTACTGTAGAATAATCAACCCAGTCCTGTGTTCTCAACTACCAGTCCTGTGTTCTGTGTTCTCCTGATACCTACTGTAGAATATCTGTCAACCCAGTCCTGTGTTCTCCTGATACCTACTGTAGTCAACCCAGTCCTGTGTTCTCCCTGATACCTACTGTAGAATATCTGTCAACCCAGTCCTGTGTTCTCCCTGATACCTACTGTAGAATATCTGTCGACCCAGTCCTGTGTTCTCCCTGATACCTACTGTAGAATATCTGTCAACCCAGTCCTGTGTTCTCCCTGATACCTACTGTAGAATATCTATCAACCCAGTCCTGTGTTCTCCTGATACCTACTGTAGAATATCTGTCAACCCAGTCCTGTGTTCTCCTGATACCTACTGTAGAATATCTATCAACCCAACAGTCCTGTGTTCTCCTGATACCTACTGTAGAATATCTGTCAACCCAGTCCTGTGTTCTCCCTGATACCTACTGTAGAATATCTGTCAACCCAGTCCTGTGTTCTCCTGATACCTACTGTAGAATATCTGTCAACCCAGTCCTGTGTTCTCCCTGATACCTACTGTAGAATATCTGTCAACCCAGTCCTGTGTTCTCCCTGATAACTACTGTAGAATATCTATCAACCCAGTCCTGTGTCAACCCAGTCCTCTCCTGATACCTACTGTAGAATATCTGTCAACCCAGTCCTGTGTTCTCCTGATACCTACTGTAGAATATCTGTCAACCCAGTCCTGTGTTCTCCCTGTGTTCAGTCCTGTGTTCTCCTGATACCTACTGTAGAATATCTGTCCAGTCCTGTGTTCTCCAGTCCTGTGTTCTCACCCAGTCCTGTGTTCTCCTGATACCTACTGTAGAATATCTGTCAACCCAGTCCTGTGTTCTCCCTGATACCTACTGTAGAATATCTGTCAACCCAGTCCTGTGTTCTCCCTGATACCTACTGTAGAATATCTGTCAACCCAGTCCTGTGTTCTCCCTGATACCTACTGTAGAATATCTGTCAACCCAGTCCTGTGTTCTCCCTGATACCTACTGTAGAATATCTGTCAACCCAGTCCTGTGTTCTCCTGATACCTACTGTAGAATATCTGTCAACCCAGTCCTGTGTTCTCCCTGATACCTACTGTAGAATATCTGTCAACCCAGTCCTGTGTTCTCCCTGATACCTACTGTAGAATATCTGTCAACCCAGTCCTGTGTTCTCCTGATACCTACTGTAGAATATCTGTCCTGTGTTCTCCAGTCCTGTGTTCTCAGTCCTGATACCTACTGTAGAATATCTGTCAACCCAGTCCTGTAGTGATACCTACTGTAGAATATCTATCAACCCAGTCCTGTGTTCTCCTGATACCTACTGTAGAATATCTGTCAACCCAGTCCTGTGTTCTCCTGATACCTACTGTAGAATATCTGTCAACCCAGTCCTGTGTTCTCCTGATACCTACTGTAGAATATCTATCAACCCAGTCCTGTGTTCTCCCTGATACCTACTGTAGAATATCTGTCAACCCAGTCCTGTGTTCTCCCTGATACCTACTGTAGAATATCTGTCAACCCAGTCCTGTGTTCTCCCTGATACCTACTGTAGAATATCTGTCAACCCAGTCCTGTGTTCTCCCTGATACCTACTGTAGAATATCTGTCAACCCAGTCCTGTGTTCTCCCTGATACCTACTGTAGAATATCTGTCAACCCAGTCCTGTGTTCTCCCTGATACCTACTGTAGAATATCTGTCAACCCAGTCCTGTGTTCTCCCTGATACCTACTGTAGAATATCTGTCAACCCAGTCCTGTGTTCTCCCTGATACCTACTGTAGAATATCTGTCAACCCAGTCCTGTGTTCTCCCTGATACCTACTGTAGAATATCTGTCAACCCAGTCCTGTGTTCTCCCTGATACCTACTGTAGAATATCTATCAACTCAGTCCTGTGTTCTCCCTGATACCTACTGTAGAATATCTATCAACCCAGTCCTGTGTTCTCCCTGATACCTACTGTAGAATATCTGTCAACCCAGTCCTGTGTTTCCTACCTACTGTAGAATATCTGTCAACCCAGTCCTGTGTTCTCCCTGATACCTACTGTAGAATATCTATCAACCCAGTCCTGTGTTCTCCTGATACCTACTGTAGAATATCTGTCAACCCAGTCCTGTGTTCTCCTGATAACTACTGTAGAATATCTATCAACCCAGTCCTGTGTTCTCCCTGATACCTACTGTAGAATATCTATCAACCCAGTCCTGTGTTCTCCCTGATACCTACTGTAGAATATCTGTCAACCCAGTCCTGTGTTCTCCCTGATACCTACTGTAGAATATCTATCAACTCAGTCCTGTGTTCTCCCTGATACCTACTGTAGAATATCTGTCAACCCAGTCCTGTGTTCTCCCTGATACCTACTGTAGAATATCTATCAACCCAGTCCTGTGTTCTCCCTGATACCTACTGTAGAATATCTGTCAACCCAGTCCTGTGTTCTCCCTGATACCTACTGTAGAATATCTATCAACCCAGTCCTGTGTTCTCCCTGATACCTACTGTAGAATATCTGTCAACCCAGTCCTGTGTTCTCCCTGATACCTACTGTAGAATATCTATCAACTCAGTCCTGTGTTCTCCTGATAACTACTGTAGAATATCTATCAACCCAGTCCTGTGTTCTCCCTGATACCTACTGTAGAATATCTGTCGACCCAGTCCTGTGTTCTCCCTGATAACTACTGTAGAATATCTGTCAACCCAGTCCTGTGTTCTCCCTGATACCTACTGTAGAATATCTATCAACCCAGTCCTGTGTTCTCCCTGATAACTACTGTAGAATATCTGTCAACCCAGTCCTGTGTTCTCCCTGATACCTACTGTAGAATATCTGTCAACCCAGTCCTGTGTTCTCCCTGATACCTACTGTAGAATATCTGTCGACCCAGTCCTGTGTTCTCCCTGATACCTAATGTAGAATATCTATCAACTCAGTCCTGTGTTCTCCCTGATAACTACTGTAGAATATCTGTCAACCCAGTCCTGTCTGCTCTTATCTGGAGGAGAATGTCACTGACTGAGATCAAGTGGGCAGTATGTCATCAATGGAAAAAATACCCATAGTCTGAGACATGTTTTACAGTGATTTAGGTTTGGGAGAGGAAGTGGAATGGATTATCATCTGTCATGTAGTCTTACTGAATAGTGTCAACTTCCTGTTCTTCTCTCCCAGTTCAGTTTTTGTTGCTGTTCATGTTTACGTCATAAATAACAAATTGTTCAAAGATAATTTGTTTCATTTTATTACTATGCAGATGCATAGAGGTACATTTGTAGTTTTTCATACTATTTAGTCACTTGGTAATACTGCCGACCAAACACCCACCTGATGGAATGAAGACAAGACCAAACACCCACCTGATGGAATGAAGACAAGACCAAACACCCACCTGATGGAATGAAGACAAGACCAAACACCCACCTGATGGAATGAAGACAAGACCAAACACCCACCTGATTGAATGAAGACAAGACCAAACACCCACCTGATGGAATAAAGACAAGACCAAACACCCACCTGATGGATTGAAGACAAGACCAAACACCCACCTGATGGAATGAAGACAAGACCAAACACCCACCTGATTGAATGAAGACAAGACCAAACACCCACCTGATGGAATGAAGACAAGACCAAACACCCACCTGATGGAATGAAGACAAGACCAAACACCCACCTGATGGAATGAAGACAAGACCAAACACCCACCTGATGGAATGAAGACAAGACCAAACACCCACCTGATGGAATGAAGACAAGACCAAACACCCACCTGATGGAATAAAGACACGACCAAACACCCACCTGATGGATTGAAGACAAGACCAAACACCCACCTGATTGAATGAAGACAAGACCAAACACCCACCTGATGGATTGAAGACAAGACCAAACACCCACCTGATGGAATGAAGACAAGACCAAACACCCACCTGATTGAATGAAGACAAGACCAAACACCCACCTGATGGAATGAAGACAAGACCAAACACCCACCTGATGGATTGAAGACAAGACCAAACACCCACCTGATTGAATGAAGACAAGACCAAACACCCACCTGATGGAATGAAGACAAGACCAAACACCCACCTGATGGAATGAAGACAAGACCAAACACCCACCTGATTGAATGAAGACAAGACCAAACACCCACCTGATGGAATGAAGACAAGACCAAACACCCACCTGATTGAATGAAGACAAGACCAAACACCCACCTGATGGAATGAAGACAAGACCAAACACCCACCTGATTGAATGAAGACAAGACCAAACACCCACCTGATGGATTGAAGACAAGACCAAACACCCACCTGATTGAATGAAGACAAGACCAAACACCCACCTGATGGAATGAAGACAAGACCAAACACCCACCTGATGGAATGAAGACAAGACCAAACACCCACCTGATGGAATGAAGACAAGACCAAACACCCACCTGATGGAATGAAGACAAGACCAAACACCCACCTGATGGAATGAAGACAAGACCAAACACCCACCTGATGGAATGAAGACAAGACCAAACACCCACCTGATTGAATGAAGACAAGACCAAACACCCACCTGATGGATTGAAGACAAGACCAAACACCCACCTGATGGATTGAAGACAAACATCTTTCTGTGTCGGACTGGTATCATCCTGTTAAAGAGATTGAATTTAAGGAATGTAAAGTCACTTGTTGTGTTGTTTGATTGGATGTTTATTCAGAGTGATATGGCTTTTTATCTGTGGTTTGATTGGATGATTATGGTCAGGAAGGTCTCTGCTCACAATAAAGGTTCACACAACATGCTGACTTGTTAAAATGACATGCAGCCTGCTACCAACGAGGCTCCCACTGAGAGTAGCCAGGAAGTATTGATGCACAGGAAGTGTCAGAGAGAGAGTGTGTGTGTGCATGGGATGATTAGCCAGGGAATATAGGTGCCCAGGAAGCATGTCGTCCCAAGGCTGTGGAAAGTGTGTGTGATAGATAACACAGGAGTGAATATCTAAGGGGGAGGTCTCAAACTAACACACTGAAACACTGGAGGGAATAACATCATCCTCTATAATACTGTTGTGTTATCCAGCTCAAACACACCATACTCTATAAGGATGTTCATCTGTTCTCTCCTCCCCAGCCTTCCCCCAGTGGATCAGCACGATAAATGACAGCCAGTTGGACAGTGGAGATCAGCTGCACTGGGAGTGCAAGGCCACAGGGAAGCCTAGACCCACCTACCGCTGGCTCCGCAATGGAGAGCCGCTCACACCACAGGTACTCACACCACAGCTACTCACACACCGGTACTCACACCACAGCTACTCACACACCGGTACTCACACCACAGGTACTCACACACAGGTACTCACACCACAGGTACTCACACACAGGTACTCACACCACAGCTACTCACACACCGGGAACCACACACACCACAGCTACTCACACACCGGTACTCACACCACAGGTACTCACAACCAGGTACTCACACCACAGGTACTCACAACCAGCTACTCACACACCGGTACTCACACCACAGCTACTCACACACCGGTACTCACACCACAGGTACTCACAACCAGGTACTCACACACTGGGAACCACACACACCACAGGTACTCACACACCGGGAACCACACACACCACAGGTACTCACACACCGGTACTCACACCACAGGTACTCACACCACAGGTACTCACACCACAGCTACTCACACACCGGGAACCACACACACCACAGGTACTCACAACCAGGTACTCACACCACATCTACTCACACACAGGTACTCACACCATAGGTACTCATACCACAGGTACTCACACTCAGGGAACCACACATACCACAGGTACTCACAACCAGGTACTCACACCACATCTACTCACACACCACAGGTACTCACACACAGGTACTCACACCACAGGTACTCATACCACAGGTACTCACACTCAGGGAACCACACATACCACAGGTACTCACACCACAGGTACTCACACCACAGGTACTCACACACAGAGAAGAACACACAGGCAGGAAGTTACAAGATGCACAGCAATTATTTAGGCAATTCCCAGTTCTAGAATACACAGCAATTATTTAGGCAATACCCAGTTCTAGAATACACAGCAGAGACATTTAAACAGTCAAATAATAAGGTATGACAATAACCCTGTCCTATGGTCTGACAGTCAAATAATTATGGATGTCATTTCATTCTGCCTCTTACCTGTGACCTTATTCATGATACAGCACTGCCTCTTACCTGTAACTGTATTCATGATACAGGACTGCCTCTTACCTGTAACTGTATTCATGATACAGCACTGCCTCTTACCTGTATTCATGATACAGCACTGCCTCTTACCTGTATTCATGATACAGCACTGCCTCTTACCTGTATTCATGATACAGCGCTGCCTCTTATCTGTGACTCTATTCATGATACAGCGCTGCCTCTTATCTGTGACTATATTCATGATACAGCACTGCCTCTTACCTGTATTCATGATACAGCACTGCTCTCTGTACCTGTATTCATGATACAGCACTGCCTCTTACCTGTATTCATGATACAGCACTGCCTCTTACCTGTATTCATGATACAGCACTGCCTCTTATCTGTATTCATGATACAGCACTGCCTCTTATCTGTATTCATGATACAGCGCTGCCTCTTATCTGTGACTCTATTCATGATACAGCACTGCCTCTTATCTGTGACTCTATTCATGATACAGCACTGCCTCTTACCTGTATTCATGATACAGCACTGCCTCTTACCTGTGACTGTATTCATGATACAGCACTGCCTCTTACCTGTATTCATGATACAGCACTGCCTCTTACCTGTATTCATGATACAGCACTGCCTCTTACCTGTGACTCTATTCATGATACAGCACTGCCTCTTACCTGTGACTGTATTCATGATACAGCACTGCCTCTTACCTGTATTCGTGATACAGCACTGCCTCTTACCTGTATTCATGATACAGCACTGCCTCTTACCTGTATTCATGATACAGCACTGCCTCTTACCTGTATTCATGATACAGCACTGTCTCTTACCTGTATTCATGATACAGCACTGCCTCTTACCTGTATTCATGATACAGCACTGCCTCTTACCTGTGACTGTATTCATGATACAGCACTGCCTCTTACCTGTATTCATGATACAGCACTGCCTCTTACCTGTGACTGTATTCATGATACAGCACTGCCTCTTACCTGTGACTGTGTTCATGATACAGCACTGCCTCTTACCTGTATTCATGATACAGCACTGCCTCTTACCTGTATTCATGATACAGCACTGCCTCTTACCTGTATTCATGATACAGCACTGCCTCTTACCTGTGACTGTATTCATGATACAGCACTGCCTCTTACCTGTGACTGTATTCATGATACAGCACTGCCTCTTACCTGTGTTCATGATACAGCACTGCCTCTTACCTGTATTCATGATACAGCACTGCCTCTTACCTGTATTCATGATACAGCACTGCCTCTTACCTGTATTCATGATACAGCACTGCCTCTTACCTGTGACTGTATTCATGATACAGCACTGCCTCTTACCTGTGACTGTATTCATGATACAGCACTGCCTCTTATCTGTGACTGTATTCATGATACAGCACTGCCTCTTATCTGTGACTGTATTCATGATACAGCACTGCCTCTTACCTGTGACTCTATTCATGATACAGCACTGCCTCTTACCTGTATTCATGATACAGCACTGCCTCTTACCTGTATTCATGATACAGCACTGCCTCTTACCTGTATTCATGATACAGCACTGCCTCTTACCTGTATTCATGATACAGCACTGCCTCTTACCTGTATTCATGATACAGCACTGCCTCTTACCTGTATTCATGATGCAGCACTGCCTCTTACCTGTATTCATGATACAGCACTGCCTCTTACCTGTATTCATGATACAGCACTGCCTCTTATCTGTATTCATGATACAGCACTGCCTCTTACCTGTGACTCTATTCATGATGCAGCACTGCCTCTTACCTGTGACTCTATTCATGATACAGCACTCCCTCTTCAGAGCAGGGTGGAGATGGTGAATGGAGTATGTTGTGTTACAGAGCAGGGTGGAGATGGTGAATAGAGTATGTTGTGTTTCAGAGCAGGGTGGAGATGGTGAATGGAGAGCAGGGTGGAGATGGTGAATGGAGAGCTCATTATCCAGAAGGTCCAACAGGCTGACTCTGGGATGTACCAGTGTGTTGTGTTTCAGAGCAGGGTGGAGATGGTGAATGGAGAGCTCATTATCCAGAAGGTCCAACAGGCTGACTCTGGGATGTACCAGTATGTTGTGTTTCAGAGCAGGGTGGAGATGGTGAATGGAGAGCTCATTATCCAGAAGGTCCAACAGGCTGACTCTGGGATGTACCAGTGTGTTGTGTTTCAGAACAGGGTGGAGATGGTGGAGATGAATCCAGAAGGTCCAACAGGCTGACTCTATGCAGTGTGCTGTGTTTCAGAGCAGGGTGGAGATGGTGAATGGAGAGCTCATTATCCAGAAGGTCCAACAGGCTGACTCTGGGATGTACCAGTATGTTGTGTTTCAGAGCAGGGTGGAGATGGTGAATGGAGAGCTCATTATCCAGAAGGTCCAACAGGCTGACTCTGGGATGTACCAGTGTGTTGTGTTTCAGAACAGGGTGGAGATGGTGAATGGAGAGCTCATTATCCAGAAGGTCCAACAGGCTGACTCTGGGATGTACCAATGTGTTGTGTTTCAGAGCAGGGTGGAGATGGTGAATGGGGTATGTTGTGTTTCAGAGCAGGGTGGAGATGGTGAATGGAGAGCTCATTATCCAGAAGGTCCAACAGGCTGACTCTGGGATGTACCAGTGTGTCGCTGAGAACAAATACGGAGCCATCTACTGCAGCGCAGAACTCAAGATCTTAGGTATGCTGTTGTTTTACTCCTGTTGTTGTTGTTGTTGTTTTCATTCCGACACTGTGTACATGTATTTAGTACTTGATTCTCATTCCAAATTCACCCCCACAAAAACCGTAAATACTGTAAATAACCTCAGGGGAAACCCAATGTTCTCAACTGTAAATAGCCCCAGTGAAAACCCAATGTTGTCAACTGTAAATAACCTCAGGGAAAACCCAATGTTCTCAACTGTAAATAACCTCAGGGGAAACCCAATGTTCTCAACTGTAAATAACCTCAGGGAAAACCCAATGTTCTCAACTGTAAATAACCTCAGGGAAAACCCAATGTTCTCAACTGTAAATAACCCCAGGGAAAACCCAATGTTCTCAACTGTAAATAACCTCAGGGAAAACCCAATGTTCTCAACTGTAAATAACCTCAGGGAAACCCAATGTTCTCAACTGTAAATAACCTCAGGGAAAACCCAATGTTCTCAACTGTAAATAACCTCAAGGAAAACCCAATGTTCTCAACTGTAAATAACCTCAGGGAAAACCCAATGTTCTCAACTGTAAATAACCTCAGGGGAAACCCAATGTTCTCAACTGTAAATAACCTCAGGGAAAACCCAATGTTCTCAACTGTAAATAACCTCAGGGGAAACCCAATGTTCTCAACTGTAAATAACCTCAGGGGAAACCCAATGTTCTCAACTGTAAATAACCTCAGGGAAAACCCAATGTTCTCAACTGTAAATAACCTCAGGGAAAACCCAATGTTCTCAACTGTAAATAACCTCAGGGAAACCCAATGTTCTCAACTGTAAATAACCTCTAAGGGAAACCCAATGTTCTCAACTGTAAATAACCTCAGGGAAAACCCAATGTTCTCAACTGTAAACAACCTCAGGGTAAAAACCCAATGTTCTCAACTGTAAATAACCTCAGGGAAAACCCAATGTTCTCAACTGTAAACAACCTCAGGGAAACCCAATGTTCTCAACTGTAAATAACCTCAGGGAAAACCCAATGTTCTCAACTGTAAATAACCTCAGGGAAAACCCAATGTTCTCAACTGTAAATAACCTCAGGGAAAACCCAATGTTCTCAACTGTAAACAACCTCAGGGAAAACCCAATGTTCTCAACTGTAAATAACCTCAGGGAAAACCCAATGTTCTCAACTGTAAATAACCTCAGGGAAAACCCAATGTTCTCAACTGTAAATAACCTCAGGGAAAACCCAATGTTCTCAACTGTAAATAACCTCAGGGAAAACCCAATGTTCTCAACTGTAAATAACCTCAGGGAAAACCCAATGTTCTCAACTGTAAATAACCTCAGGGAAAACCCAATGTTCTCAACTAAATAACAGGAAAACCCAATGTTCTCAACTGTAAATAACCTCAGGGAAAACCCAATGTTCTCAACTGTAAATAACCTCAGGGAAAACCCAATGTTCTCAACTGTGAACAACCTCAGGGAAAACCCAATGTTCTCAACTGTAAATAACCTCAGGGGAAACCCAATGTTCTCAACTGTAAATAACCTCAGGGGAAACCCAATGTTCTCAACTGTAAATAACCTCAGGGAAAACCCAATGTTCTCAACTGTAAACAACCTCAGGGAAAACCCAATGTTCTCAACTGTAAATAACCTCAGGGAAAACCCAATGTTCTCAACTGTAAACAACCTCAGGGAAAACCCAATGTTCTCAACTGTAAATAACCTCAGGGAAAACCCAATGTTCTCAACTGTAAATAACCTCAGGGAAAACCCAATGTTCTCAACTGTAAATAACCTCAGGGAAAACCCAATGTTCTCAACTGTAAATAACCCCAGGGAAAACCCAATGTTCTCAACTGTAAATAACCTCAGGGAAAACCCAATGTTCTCAACTGTAAATAACCTCAGGGAAAACCCAATGTTCTCAACTGTAAATAACCTCAGGGAAAACCCAATGTTCTCAACTGTAAATAACCTCAGGGGAAACCCAATGTTCTCAACTGTAAATAGCCCCAGTGAAAACCCAATGTTGTCAACTGTAAATAACCTCAGGGAAAACCCAATGTTCTCAACTGTAAATAACCTCAGGGCACTTTACAATAGTGCATCTAAATCTTTAAGGGGGGTGAGAAGGATTACTTTATCCTATCCTAGGTATTCCTTAAAGAGGTGGGGGTTCAGGTGTCTCCGGAAGGTGGTGATTGACTCCGCTGTCCTGGCGTCGTGAGGGAGTTTATTCCACCATTGTTGGGCCAGAGCAGCGAACAGTTTTGACTGGGCTGAGCGGAACTGTACTTCCTCAGTGGTAGGGAGGCGAGCAGGCCAGAGGTGGATGAGCGCAGTGCCCTTGTTTGGGTGTAGGGCCTGATCAGAGCCTGAGGTACTGAGGTGCCGTTCCCCTCACAGCTCCGTAGGCAAGCACCATGGTCTTGTAGCGGATGCGAGCTTCAACTGGAAGCCAGTGGAGAGAGCGGAGGAGCGGGGTGACGGAGAGAACTTGGGAAGGCTGAACACCAGACGGGCTGCGGCGTTCTGGATGAGTTGTAGGGGTTTAATGGCACAGGCAGGGAGCCCAGCCAACAGCGAGTTGCAGTAATCCAGACGGGAGATGACAAGTGCCTGGATTAGGACCTGCGCCGTTTCCTGTGTGAGGCAGGGTCGTACTCTGCGGATGTTGTAGAGCATGAACCTACAGGAACGGGCCACCGCCTTGATGTTAGTTGAGAACGACAGGGTGTTGTCCAGGATCACGCCAAGGTTCTTAGCGCTCTGGGAGGAGGACACAATGGAGTTGTCAGCCGTGATGGCGAGATCATGGAACGGGCAGTCCTTCCCGGGAGGAAGAGCAGCTCCGTCTTGCCAAGGTTCAGCTTGAGGTGGTGATCCGTCATCCACACTGATATGTCTGCCAGACATGCAGAGATGCGATTCGCCACCTGGTCATCAGAAGGGGGAAAGGAGAAGATTAATTGTGTGTCGTCTGCATAGCAATGATAGGAGAGACCATGTGAGGTTATGACAGAGCCAAGTGACTTGGTGTATAGCGAGAATAGGAGAGGGCCTAGAACAGAGCCCTGGAGGACACCAGTGGTGAGAGCGCGTGGTGAGGAGACAGATTCTCGCCACGCCACCTGGTAGGAGCGACCTGTCAGGTAGGACGCAATCCAAGTGTGGGCCGCGCCGAAGATGCCCAACTCGGAGAGGGTGGAGAGGAGGATCTGATAGTTCACAGTATCGAAGGCAGCCGATAGGTCTAGAAGGATGAGAGCAGAGGAGAGAGAGTTAGCTTTAGCAGTGGGGAGCGCCTCCGTGATACAGAGAAGAGCAGTCTCAGTTGAATGACTAGTCTTGAAACCTGACTGATTTGGATCAAGAAGGTCATTCTGAGAGAGATAGCGGGAGAGCTGGCCAAGGACGGCACGTTCAAGAGTTTTGGAGAGAAAAGAAAGAGGAGATACTGGTCTGTAGTTGTTGACATCGGAGGGATCGAGTGTAGGTTTTTTCAGAAGGGGTGCAACTCTCGCTCTCTTGAAGACGGAAGGGACGTAGCCAGCGGTCAGGGATGAGTTGATGAGCGAGGTGAGGTAAGGGAGAAGGTCTCCGGAAATGGTCTGGAGAAGAGAGGAGGGGATAGGGTCAAGCGGGCATGTTGTTGGGCGGCCGGTCGTCACAAGACGAGATTTCATCTGAGAGAGAGTGGAGAAAGAGGTCAGAGCACAGGGTAGGGCAGTGTGAGCAGAACCAGCGGTGTCGTTTTGACTTAGCAAACGAGGATCGGATGTCGCCGACCTTCTTTTCAAAATGGTTGACGAAGTCATCTGCAGAGAGGGAGGAGGGGGGAGGAGGATTCAGGAGGGAAGAGAATGTGGCAAAGAGCTTCCTAGGTTAGAGGCAGATGCTTGGAATTTAGAGTGGTAGAAAGTGGCTTTAGCAGCAGAGACAGAGGAGGAAATGTAGAGAGGAGGGAGTGAAAGGATGCCAGGTCTGCAGGGAGGCGAGTTTTCCTCCATTTCCGCCGGCTGCCCGGAGCCCTGTTCTCAACTGTAAATAACCTCAGGGAAAACCCAATGTTCTCAACTGTAAATAACCTCAGGGAAATCCCAATGTTCTCAACTGTAAATAACCCCAGGGGAAAGCCAATGTTCTCAACTGTAAATAACCTCAGGGAAACCCAATGTTCTCAACTGTAAATAACCCTCAGGGAAAACCCAATGTTCTCAACTGTAAATAACCCCAGGGGAAGCCCAATGTTCTCAACTGTAAATAGCCCCAGTGAAAACCCAATGTTCTCAACTGTAAATAACCTCAGGGAAAACCCAATGTTCTCAACTGTAAATAACCTCAGAGAAAACCCAATGTTCTCAACTGTAAATAACCTCAGGGGAAACCCAATGTTCTGAACTGTAAATAACCTCAGGGAAAACCCAATGTTCTCAACTGGAAATAACCTCAGGAAACCCAATGTTCTCAACTGTAAATAACCTCAGGGAAAAACCCATTGTTCTCAACTGTAAATAACCTCAGGAAAACCCAATGTTCTCAACTGTAAACAACCTCAGGGAAAACCCAATGTTCTCAACTGTAAATAACCTCAGGGAAAACCCAATGTTCTCAACTGTAAATAACCTCAGGGAAAACCCAATGTTCTCAACTGTAAATATCCTCAGGGAAACCCAATGTTCTCAACTGAAATAACCTCAGGGGAAACCCAAAGTTCTCAACTGTAAATAACCTCAGGGGAAACCCAATGTTCTCAACTGTAAATAACCTCAGGGGGTAAAAACCCAGGGAAAAAATGTTCTCAACTGTAAATAACCTCAGGGAAACCCAATGTTCTCAACTGTAAATAACCTCAGGGAAAACCCAATGTTCTCAACTGTATATAACCTCAGGGAAAACCCAATGTTCTCAACTGTAAATAACCTCAGGGAAAACCCAATGTTCTCAACTGTAAATAACCTCAGGGAAAACCCAATGTTCTCAACTGTAAATAACCTCAGGGAAACCCAATGTTCTCAACTGTAAATAACCTCAGGGAAAACCCAATGTTCTCAACTGTAAATAACCTCAGGGAAAACCCAATGTTCTCAACTGTAAATAACCCCAGGGAAAACCCAATGTTCTCAACTGTAAATAACCTCAGTGAAAACACAATGTTCTCAACTGTAAATAACCTCAGGGGAAACCCAATGTTCTCAACTGTAAATAACCCTAGGTGAAACACAATGTTCTCAACTGTAAATAACCCTAGGGGAAACCCAACGTTCTCAACTGTAAACAACCTCAGGGGAAACCCAATGTTCTCAACTGTAAATAACCTCAGGGGAAACCCAATGTTCTCAACTGTAAATAACCTCAGGGAAAACCCAATGTTCTCAACTGTAAACAACCTCAGGGAAAACCCAATGTTCTCAACTGTAAACAACCTAAGGGAAAACCCAATGTTCTCAACTGTAAACAACCCCAGGGAAAACCCAATGTTCTCAACTGGAAACAACCTCAGGGAAAACCCAATGTTCTCAACTGTAAATAACCTCAGGGAAAACCCAATGTTCTCAACTGTAAACAACCTCAGGGAAAACCCAATGTTCTCAACTGTAAACAACCTCAGGGAAAACCAAATGTTCTCAACTGTAAATAACCTCAGGGAAAACCCAATGTTCTCAACTGTAAATAACCTCAGGGAAAACCCAATGTTCTCAACTGTAAATAACCTCAGGGAAAACCCAATGTTCTCAACTGTAAATAACCTCAGGGAAAACCCAATGTTCTCAACTGTAAATAACCCCAGGGAAAACCGAATGTTCTCAACTGTAAATAACCTCAGGGAAAACCCAATGTTCTCAACTGTAAATAACCTCAGGAAAACCCATTGTTCTCAACTGTAAATAACCCAGGGAAACCGAATGTTCTCAACTGTAAATAACCTCAGGGAAAACCCAATGTTCTCAACTGTAAATAACCTCAGGGGAAACCCAATGTTCTCAACTGTAAATAACCTCAGGGAAAACCCAATGTTCTCAACTGTAAATAACCTCAGGGAAAACCCAATGTTCTCAACTGTAAATAACCCCAGGGAAAACCCAATGTTCTCAACTGTAAATAACCTCAGGGGAAACCCAATGTTCTCAACTGTAAATAACCTCAGGGGAAACCCAATGTTCTCAACTGTAAATAACCTCAGGGAAAACCCAATGTTCTCAACTGTAAATAACCTCAGGGAAAACCCAATGTTCTCAACTGTAAATAACCCCAGGGAAAACCCAATGTTCTCAACTGTAAATAACCCTAGGGGAAACCCAATGTTCTCAACTGTAAACAACCTCAGGGGAAACCCAATGTTCTCAACTGTAAATAACCTCAGGGGAAACCCAATGTTCTCAACTGTAAATAACCTCAGGGAAAACCCAATGTTCTCAACTGTAAACAACCTCAGGGAAAACCCAATGTTCTCAACTGTAAACAACCTCAGGGAAAACCCAATGTTCTCAACTGTAAATAACCTCAGGGAAAACCCAATGTTCTCAACTGTAAATAACCTCAGGGAAAACCCATTGTTCTCAACTGTAAATAACCCCAGGGAAAACCCAATGTTCTCGACTGTAAATAACCTCAGGGAAAACCCAATGTTCTCAACTGTAAATAACCTCAGGGAAAACCCAATGTTCTCAACTGTAAATAACCTCAGGGAAAACCCAATGTTCTCAACTGTAAATAACCTCAGGGGAAACCCAATGTTCTCAACTGTAAATAGCCCCAGTGAAAACCCAATGTTCTGAACTGTAAATAACCTCAGGGAAAACCCAATGTTCTCAACTGTAAATAACCTCAGGGAAAACATTTACATTTACATTTAAGTCATTTAGCAGACACTCTTATCCAGAGCGACTTACAAATTGGTGCATTCACCTTATGACATCCAGTGGAACAGCCACTTTACAATAGTGCATCTAAATCTTTTAAGGGGGGTGAGAAGGATTACTTTATCCTATCCTAGGTATTCCTTAAAGAGGTGGGGGTTCAGGTGTCTCCGGAAGGTGGTGATTGACTCCGCTGTCCTGGCGTCGTGAGGGAGTTTATTCCACCATTGTTGGGCCAGAGCAGCGAACAGTTTTGACTGGGCTGAGCGGGAACTGTACTTCCTCAGTGGTAGGGAGGCGAGCAGGCCAGAGGTGGATGAGCGCAGTGCCCTTGTTTGGGTGTAGGGCCTGATCAGAGCCTGGAGGTACTGAGGTGCCGTTCCCCTCACAGCTCCGTAGGCAAGCACCATGGTCTTGTAGCGGATGCGAGCTTCAACTGGAAGCCAGTGGAGAGAGCGGAGGAGCGGGGTGACGTGAGAGAACTTGGGAAGGTTGAACACCAGACGGGCTGCGGCGTTCTGATGAGTTGTAGGGGTTTAATGGCACAGGCAGGAGCCCAGCCAACAGCGAGTTGCAGTAATCCAGACGGGAGATGACAAGTGCCTGGATTAGGACCTGCGCCGCTTCCTGTGTGAGGCAGGGTCGTACTCTGCGGATGTTGTAGAGCATGAACCTACAGGAACGGGCCACCGCCTTGATGTTAGTTGAGAACGACAGGGTGTTGTCCAGGATCACGCCAAGGTTCTTAGCGCTCTGGGAGGAGGACACAATGGAGTTGTCAACCGTGATGGCGAGATCATGGAACGGGCAGTCCTTTTCCCCGGGAGGAAGAGCAGCTCCGTCTTGCCAAGGTTCAGCTTGAGGTGGTGATCCGTCATCCACACTGATATGTCTGCCAGACATGCAGAGATGCGATTCGCCACCTGGTCATCAGAAGGGGGAAAGGAGAAGATTAATTGTGTGTCGTCTGCATAGCAATGATAGGAGAGACCATGTGAGGTTATGACAGAGCCAAGTGACTTGGTGTATAGCGAGAATAGGAGAGGGCCTAGAACAGAGCCCTGGAGGACACCAGTGGTGAGAGCGCGTGGTGAGGAGACAGATTCTCGCCACGCCACCTGGTAGGAGCGACCTGTCAGGTAGGACGCAATCCAAGTGTGGGCCGCGCCGGAGATGCCCAACTCGGAGAGGGTGGAGAGGAGGATCTGATAGTTCACAGTATCGAAGGCAGCCGATAGGTCTAGAAGGATGAGAGCAGAGGAGAGAGAGTTAGCTTTAGCAGTGGGGAGCGCCTCCGTGATACAGAGAAGAGCAGTCTCAGTTGAATGACTAGTCTTGAAACCTGACTGATTTGGATCAAGAAGGTCATTCTGAGAGAGATAGCCGGGAGAGCTGCCAAGGACGGCACGTTCAAGAGTTTTGGAGAGAAAAGAAAGAGGAGATACTGGTCTGTAGTTGTTGACATCGGAGGGATCGAGTGTAGGTTTTTTCAGAAGGGGTGCAACTCTCGCTCTCTTGAAGACGGAAGGGACGTAGCCAGCGGTCAGGGATGAGTTGATGAGCGAGGTGAGGTAAGGGAGAAGGTCTCCGGAAATGGTCTGGAGAAGAGAGGAGGGGATAGGGTCAAGCGGGCATGTTGTTGGGCAGCCGGCCGTCACAAGACGCGAGATTTCATCTGGAGAGAGAGTGGAGAAAGAGGTCAGAGCACAGGGTAGGGCAGTGTGAGCAGAACCAGCGGTGTCGTTTGACTTAGCAAACGAGGATCGGATGTCGTCGACCTTCTTTTCAAAATGGTTGACGAAGTCATCTGCAGAGAGGGAGGAGGGGGGGGGGGAGGAGGATTCAGGAGGGAAGAGAATGTGGCAAAGAGCTTCCTAGGGTTAGAGGCAGATGCTTGGAATTTAGAGTGGTAGAAAGTGGCTTTAGCAGCAGAGACAGAGGAGGAAAATGTAGAGAGGAGGGAGTGAAAGGATGCCAGGTCCGCAGGGAGGCGAGTTTTCCTCCATTTCCGCTCGGCTGCCCGGAGCCCTGTTCTCAACTGTAAATAACCTCAGGGAAAACCCAATGTTCTCAACTGTAAATAACCTCAGGGAAATCCCAATGTTCTCAACTGTAAATAACCCCAGGGGAAAGCCAATGTTCTCAACTGTAAATAACCTCAGGGAAAACCCAATGTTCTCAACTGTAAATAACCTCAGGGAAAACCCAATGTTCTCAACTGTAAATAACCCCAGGGGAAGCCCAATGTTCTCAACTGTAAATAGCCCCAGTGAAAACCCAATGTTCTCAACTGTAAATAACCTCAGGGAAAACCCAATGTTCTCAACTGTAAATAACCTCAGAGAAAACCCAATGTTCTCAACTGTAAATAACCTCAGGGGAAACCCAATGTTCTGAACTGTAAATAACCTCAGGGAAAACCCAATGTTCTCAACTGGAAATAACCTCAGGGAAAACCCAATGTTCTCAACTGTAAATAACCTCAGGGAAAACCCATTGTTCTCAACTGTAAATAACCTCAGGGAAAACCCAATGTTCTCAACTGTAAACAACCTCAGGGAAAACCCAATGTTCTCAACTGTAAATAACCTCAGGGAAAACCCAATGTTCTCAACTGTAAATAACCTCAGGGAAAACCCAATGTTCTCAACTGTAAATATCCTCAGGGAAACCCAATGTTCTCAACTGGAAACAACCTCAGGGAAAACCCAAAGTTCTCAACTGTAAATAACCTCAGGGAAACCCAATGTTCTCAACTGTAAATAACCTCAGGGAAAACCCAATGTTCTCAACTGTAAATAACCTCAGGGAAAACCCAATGTTCTCAACTGTAAATAACCTCAGGGAAAACCCAATGTTCTCAACTGTAAATAACCTCAGGGAAAACCCAATGTTCTCAACTGTAAATAACCTCAAGGAAAACCCAATGTTCTCAACTGTAAATAACCTCAGGAAAACCCAATGTTCTCAACTGTAAATAACCTCAGGGAAAACCCAATGTTCTCAACTGTAAATAACCTCAGGGAAAACCCAATGTTCTCAACTGTAAATAACCTCAGGGAAAACCCAATGTTCTCAACTGTAAATAACCTCAGGGAAAACCCAATGTTCTCAACTGTAAATAACCCCAGGGAAAACCCAATGTTCTCAACTGTAAATAACCTCAGGGAAAACACAATGTTCTCAACTGTAAATAACCTCAGGGGAAACCCAATGTTCTCAACTGTAAATAACCCTAGGTGAAACACAATGTTCTCAACTGTAAATAACCCTAGGGGAAACCCAATGTTCTCAACTGTAAACAACCTCAGGGGAAACCCAATGTTCTCAACTAACCCCAGGGGAAAATAACCTCACCTCAGGGAAACCCAATGTTCTCAACTGTAAATAACCTCAGGGAAAACCCAATGTTCTCAACTGTAAACAACCTCAGGGGAAACCCAATGTTCTCAACTGTAAACAACCTCAGGGAAACCCAATGTTCTCAACTGTAAACAACCCCAGGGAAAACCCAATGTTCTCAACTGGAAACAACCTCAGGGAAAACCCAATGTTCTCAACTGTAAATAACCCAGGAAAACCCAATGTTCTCAACTGTAAACAACCTCAGGGAAAACCCAATGTTCTCAACTGTAAACAACCTCAGGGAAAACCAAATGTTCTCAACTGTAAATAACCTCAGGGAAACCCAATGTTCTCAACTGTAAATAACCTCAGGGAAAACCCAATGTTCTCAACTGTAAATAACCTCAGGGAAAACCCAATGTTCTCAAAATCAAATAACCTCAGGGAAAACCCAATGTTCTCAACTGTAAATAACCTCAGGGAAACCCAATGTTCTCAACTGTAAATAACCTCAGGGAAAACCCAATGTTCTCAACTGTAAATAACCTCAGGAAAACCCATTGTTCTCAACTGTAAATAACCTCAGGAAAACCGAATGTTCTCAACTGTAAATAACCTCAGGGAAACCCAATGTTCTCAACTGTAAATAACCTCAGGGGAAACCCAATGTTCTCAACTGTAAATAACCTCAGGAAAACCCAATGTTCTCAACTGTAAATAACCTCAGGGAAAACCCAATGTTCTCAACTGTAAATAACCCCAGGAAAACCCAATGTTCTCAACTGTAACAACCTCAGGGGAAACCCAATGTTCTCAACTGTAAATAACCTCAGGGAAACCCAATGTTCTCAACTGTAAATAACCTCAGGGAAAACCCAATGTTCTCAACTGTAAATAACCTCAGGGAAAACCCAATGTTCTCAACTGTAAATAACCCCAGGGAAAACCCAATGTTCTCAACTGTAAATAACCTAGGGAAACCCAATGTTCTCAACTGTAAACAACCTCAGGGGAAACCCAATGTTCTCAACTGTAAATAACCTCAGGGAAACCCAATGTTCTCAACTGTAAATAACCTCAGGAAAACCCAATGTTCTCAACTGTAAACAACCTCAGGGAAACCCAATGTTCTCAACTGTAAACAACCTCAGGGAAAACCCAATGTTCTCAACTGTAAATAACCTCAGGAAAACCCAATGTTCTCAACTGTAAATAACCTCAGGAAACCCATTGTTCTCAACTGTAAATAACCCCAGGGAAAACCCAATGTTCTCGACTGTAAATAACCTCAGGGAAAACCCAATGTTCTCAACTGTAAATAACCTCAGGAAAACCCAATGTTCTCAACTGTAAATAACCTCAGGGAAACCCAATGTTCTCAACTGTAAATAACCTCAGGAAACCCAATGTTCTCAACTGTAAATAGCCCCAGTGAAAACCCAATGTTCTGAACTGTAAATAACCTCAGGGAAACCCAATGTTCTCAACTGTATAACCTCAGGGAAAACATTTACATTTACATTTAAGTCATTTAGCAGACACTCTTATCCAGAGCGACTTACAAATTGGTGCATTCACCTTATGACATCCAGTGGAACAGCCACTTTACAATAGTGCATCTAAATCTTTTAGGGGGGTGAGAAGGATTACTTTATCCTATCCTAGGTATTCCTTAAAGAGGTGGGGTTCAGGTGTCTCCGGAAGGTGGTGATTGACTCCGCTGTCCTGGCGTCGTGAGGGAGTTTATTCCACCATTGTTGGGCCAGAGCAGCGAACAGTTTTGACTGGGCTGAGCGGGAACTGTACTTCCTCAGTGGTAGGGAGGCGAGCAGGCCAGAGGTGGATGAGCGCAGTGCCCTTGTTTGGGTGTAGGGCCTGATCAGAGCCTGGAGGTACTGAGGTGCCGTTCCCCCACAGCCCGCAGGCAAGCACCATGGTCTTGTAGCGGATGCTCAACTGGAAGCCAGTGGAGAGAGCGGAGGAGGGGGTGACGGAGAGAACTTGGGAAGGTTGAACACCAGACGGGCTGCGGCGTTCTGGATGAGTTGTAGGGGGTTTAATGGCACAGGCAGGGAGCCCAGCCAACAGCGAGTTGCAGTAATCCAGACGGGAGATGACAAGTGCCTGGATTAGGACCTGCGCCTTCCTGTGTGAAGGGTCGTTCTCGGATGTTGTAGAGCATGAACCTACAGGAACGGGCCACCGCCTTGATGTTAGTTGAGAACGACAGGGTGTTGTCCAGGATCACGCCAAGGTTCTTAGCGCTCTGGGAGGAGGACACAATGGAGTTGTCAACGTGATGGCGAGATCATGGAACGGGCAGTCCTTCTCCCGGGAGGAAGAGCAGCTCCGTCTTGCCAAGGTTCAGCTTGAGGTGGTGATCCGTCATCCACACTGATATGTCTGCCAGACATGCAGAGATGCGATTCGCCACCTGGTCATCAGAAGGGGAAAGGAGAAGATTAATTGTGTGTCGTCTGCATAGCAATGATAGGAGAGACCATGTGAGGTTATGACAGAGCCAAGTGACTTGGTGTATAGCGAGAATAGGAGAGGGCCTAGAACAGAGCCCTGGAGGACACCAGTGGTGAGAGCGCGTGGTGAGGAGACAGATTCTCGCCACGCCACCTGGTAGGAGCGACCTGTCAGGTAGGACGCAATCCAAGTGTGGGCCGCGCCGGGAGATGCCCAACTCGGAGAGGGTGGAGAGGAGGATCTGATAGTTCACAGTATCGAAGGCAGCCGATAGGTCTAGAAGGATGAGAGCAGAGGAGAGAGAGTTAGCTTTAGCAGTGGGGAGCGCTCCGTGATACAGAGAAGAGCAGTCTCTTGAATGACTAGTCTTGAAACCTGACTGATTTGGATCAAGAAGGTCATTCTGAGAGAGATAGCGGAGAGCTTAAGGACGGCACGTTCAAGAGTTTTGGAGAGAAAAGAAAGAGGAGATTCTGGTCTGTAGTTGTTGACATCGGAGGGATCGAGTGTAGGTTTTTCAGAAGGGGTGCAACTCTCGCTCTCTTGAAGACGGAAGGGACGTAGCCAGCGGTCAGGGATGAGTTGATGAGCGAGGTGAGGTAAGGGAGAAGGTCTCCGGAAATGGTCTGGAGAAGAGAGGAGGGGATAGGGTCAAGCGGGCATGTTGTTGGGCAGCCGTCATTACAAGACGCGAGATTTCATCTGGAGAGAGAGTGGAGAAAGAGGTCAGAGCACAGGGTAGGGCAGTGTGAGCAGAACCAGCGGTGTCGTTTGACTTAGCAAACGAGATCGGATGTCGTCGACCTTCTTTCAAAATGGTTGACGAAGTCATCTGCAGAGAGGGGAGGAGGGGGAGGAGGATTCAGGGAGGGAAGAGAATGTGGCAAAGAGCTTCCTAGGGTTAGAGGCAGATGCTTGGAATTTAGAGTGGTAGAAAGTGGCTTTAGCAGCAGAGACAGAGGAGGAAAATGTAGAGAGGAGGGAGTGAAAGGATGCCAGGTCCGCAGGGAGGCGAGTTTTCTCCATTTCCGCTCGGCTGCCCGGAGCCCTGTTCTCAACTGTAAATAACCTCAGAAAACCCAATGTTCTCAACTGTAAATAACCTCAGGGAAATCCCAATGTTCTCAACTGTAAATAACCCCAGGGGAAAGCCAATGTTCTCAACTGTAAATAACCTCAGGGAAAACCCAATGTTCTCAACTGTAAATAACCTCAGGGAAAACCCAATGTTCTCAACTGTAAATAACCCCAGGGGAAGCCCAATGTTCTCAACTGTAAATAGCCCCAGTGAAAACCCAATGTTCTCAACTGTAAATAACCTCAGGGAAAACCCAATGTTCTCAACTGTAAATAACCTCAGAGAAAACCCAATGTTCTCAACTGTAAATAACCTCAGGGGAAACCCAATGTTCTGAACTGTAAATAACCTCAGGGAAAACCCAATGTTCTCAACTGGAAATAACCTCAGGGAAAACCCAATGTTCTCAACTGTAAAATAACCTCAGGGAAAACCCATTGTTCTCAACTGTAAATAACCTCAGGGGAAAACCCAATGTTCTCAACCGTAAACAACCTCAGGGAAAAAACCCAATGTTCTCAACTGTAAATAACCTCAGGGAAAACCCAATGTTCTCAACTGTAAATAACCTCAGGGAAAACCCAATGTTCTCAACTGTAAATATCCTCAGGGAAAACCCAATGTTCTCAACTGGAAATAACCTCAGGGGAAACCCAAAGTTCTCAACTGTAAATAACCTCAGGGGAAACCCAATGTTCTCAACTGTAAATAACCTCAGGGAAAACCCAAAGTTCTCAACTGTAAATAACCTCAGGGAAAACCCAATGTTCTCAACTGTAAATAACCTCAGGGGAAACCCAATGTTCTCAACTGTAAATAGCCCCAGTGAAAACCCAATGTTGTCAACTGTAAATAACCTCAGGGAAAACCCAATGTTCTCAACTGTAAATAACCTCAGGGAAAACCCAATGTTCTCAACTGTAAATAACCTTAGGGAAAACCCAATGTTCTCAACTGTAAATAACCTCAAGGAAAACCCAATGTTCTCAACTGTAAATAACCTCAGGGAAAACCCAATGTTCTGAACTGTAAATAACCTCAGGGAAAACCCAATGTTCTCAACTGTAAATAACCTCAGGGAAAACCCAATGTTCTCAACTGTAAATAACCTCAGGGAAAACCCAATGTTCTCAAATGTAAATAACCTCAAGGAAAACCCAATGTTCTCAACTGTAAATAACCTCAGGGAAAACCCAATGTTCTCAACGGTAAATAACCTCAGGGAAAACCCAAAGTTCTCAACTGTAAATAACCTCAGGGAAAACCCAATGTTCTCAACTGTGAACAACCTCAGGGAAAACCCAATGTTCTCAACTGTAAATAACCTCAGGGGAAACCCAATGTTCTCAACTGTAAATAACCTCAGGGAAAACCCAATGTTCTCAACTGTAAATAACCTCAGGGGAAACCCAATGTTCTCAACTGTAAATAACCTCAGGGAAACCCAATGTTCTCAACTGTAAATAACCTCAGGGGAAACCCAATGTTCTCAACTGTAAATAACCTCAGGGGAAACCCAATGTTCTCAACTGTAAATAACCTCAGGGGAAACCCAATGTTCTCAACTGTAAATAACCTCAGGGGAAACCCAATGTTCTCAACTGTAAATAACTCAGGGAAACCCAATGTTCTCAACTGTAAATAACCTCAGGGAAACCCAATGTTCTCAACTGTAAATAACCTCAGGGAAACCCAATGTTCTCAACTGTAAATAACCTCAGGGAAAACCCAATGTTCTCAACTGTAAACCCTCAGAGAAAACCCAATGTTCTCAACTGTAAATAACCTCAGGGAAAACCCAATGTTCTCAACTGTAAATAACCTCAGGGAAAACCCAATGTTCTCAACTGTAAATAACCTCAGGGAAAACCCAATGTTCTCAACTGTAAATAACCTCAGGGAAACCCAATGTTCTCAACTGTAAATAACCTCAGGGAAAACCCAACTGTTCTCAACTGTAAATAACCTCAGGGAAAACCCAATGTTCTCAACTGTAAATAACCCCAGTTCTGAAAACCCAATGTTCTCAACTGTAAATAACCTCAGGAAAACCCAATGTTCTCAACTGTAAATAACCTCAGGGGAAAACCCAATGTTCTCAACTGTAAATAACCTTAGGGAAAACCCAATGTTCTCAACTGTAAATAACCTCAAGGAAAACCCAATGTTCTCAACTGTAAATAACCTCAGGAAAACCCAATGTTCTGAACTGTAAATAACCTCAGGGAAAACCCAATGTTCTCAACTGTAAATAACCTCAGGGAAAACCCAATGTTCTCAACTGTAAATAACCTCAGGGAAAACCCAATGTTCTCAAATGTAAATAACCTCAAGGAAAACCCAATGTTCTCAACTGTAAATAACCTCAGGGAAAACCCAATGTTCTCAACTGTAAATAACCTCAGGGAAAACCCAATGTTCTCAACTGTAAATAACCTCAGGAAAACCCAATGTTCTCAACTGTAAAAACCTCCAATGTTCTCAACTGTAAATAACCTCAGGGAAAACACAATGTTCTCAACTGTAAATAACCTCAGGGGAAACCCAATGTTCTCAACTGTAAATAACCTCAGGGGAAACCCAATGTTCTCAACTGTAAATAACCTCAGGGAAAACCCAATGTTCTCAACTGTAAATAACCTCAGGGAAAACCCAATGTTCTCAACTGTAAATAACCTCAGGGAAAACCCAATGTTCTCAACTGTAAATAACCCCATGGGAAAACCCAATGTTCTCAACTGTAAATAACCTCAGGAAAACCCAATGTTCTCAACTGTAAATAACCTCAGGGAAAACCCAATGTTCTCAACTGTAAATAACCTCAGGGAAAACCCAATGTTCTCAACTGTAAATAACCTCAGGGAAAACCCAATGTTCTCAACTGTAAATAACCTCAGGGAAAACCCAATGTTCTCAACTGTAAATAGCCTCAGGGAAAACCCAATGTTCTCAACTGTAAATAACCTCAGGGAAAACCCAATGTTCTCAACTGTAAATAACCTCAGGGAAAACCCAATGTTCTCAACTGTAAATAGCCCCAGTGAAAACCCAATCTATTGACTTAAATCCAGTCATTTCAGGAAGTAAACTAATATTCCAATGTTTCTCATTGCCATGAATGTAAATTTCAGTTAGCTTCCTGAACCAACGTTGCTGCATAACCATCCACTATCTTAGTTCTGCTTTGGTTTGTCATTATGTTAAAGGGAAGGTTTGTTCTGGTGTGTTTGTCATTATGTTAAAGGGAAGGTCTGTTCTGGTGTGTTTGTCATTATGTTAAAGGGAAGGTCTGGTGTGTTTGTCATTATGTTAAAGGGGAAGGTCTGTTCTGGTGTGTTTGTCATTATGTTAAAGTGGAAGGTCTTTTATGGTGCATTTGTCATTATGTTAAAGGGAAGGTCTGTTCTAATGAGAAAAGATAAAGTCAATTATTTTGTTGTGGCAAATTGAAATGTAAATGAGCCTGTTTTTCAACAAAGGTAGACCTGCTCTTTTCTTCACCTCTATGCGTTGCTGGATATCAGCATGTGACATTGGGATAGGCCACGGCCTGATAAGGGAGAGAGGTAGGAATATGGGACCAAAACACCACTTGAGAAGCTGATTGGCAATCAACGGTGCTTGAGTGAACCTTTAAAAGTGGTTAGCATGAAGAAATGAAAGACAGAGGATGCGTCCCAAATGCTACCCTATTCCCTATATGGCACCCTATTCCCTAACCACTAGGGGCGGGTAGGTAGCCTAGTGGTTAGAGTGTAGAGGCGGCAGGGTAGCTTAGTGGTTAGAGTGTAGAGGTGGTAGGGTAGCCTAGTGGTTAGAGTGTAGAGGTGGTAGGTAGCCTAGTGGTTAGAGTGTAGAGGTGGCAGGGTAGCCTAGTGGTTAGATGTAGAGGTGGCAGGGTAGCCTAGTGGTTAGATGTAGAGGTGGCAGGGTAGCCTAGTGGTTAGATGTAGAGGTGGCAGGGTAGCCTAGTGGTGTAGAGGTGGCAGGGTAGCCTAGTGGTTAGTTAGGTGGAGGGTAGCCTAGTGGTTAGAGTGTAGAGGAGGTAGGGTAGCCTAGTGGTTAGAGTGTAGAGGTGGCAGGGTAGCCTAGTGTTTAGAGTGTAGAGGTGGTAGGGTAGCCTAGTGTTTAGAGTGTAGAGGTGGTAGGTAGCCTAGTGGTTAGAGCGTAGAGGCGGCAGGGTAGCCTAGTGGTTAGAGTGTAGAGGTGGTAGGTAGCCTAGTGGTTAGAGCGTAGAGGCGGCAGGGTAGCCTAGTGGTTAGAGCGTTGGACTAGTAACCGATCGGATGCTGGATCGAATCCCAGAGCTGACAAGGTAAAAATCTGTCATTCTGCTGTTAACTCACTGTTCCTAGGCCATCATTGAAAATAAGAATTTGTTCTTGCCTAGTTAAATATAAAGGTAACATGTAAAATATATAAGGTACCCTATTCCCTATATGTCTGCCCTGCAATATTCACTGGCTGTCTATCTGCCCTGCAATATTCACTGGCTGTCTATCAGCCCTGCAGTATTCACTGTCTATCAGCCCTGCAGTATTCACTGTCTGTCTGCCCTGCAGTATTCACTGTCTGTTTGTCTGCCCTGCAGTATTCACTGGCTGTCTGCCCTGCAGTATTCACTGGCTGTCTGCCCTGCAGTATTGACTGTCTATCTGCCCTGCAGTATTCACTGGCTGTTTGTCTGCCCTGCAGTATTCACTGGCTGTTTGTCTGCCCTGCAGTATTCACTGGCTGTCTGCCCTGCAGTATTCACTGTCTATCTGCCCTGCAGTATTCACTGGCCGTTTGTCTGCCCTGCAGTATTCACTGGCTGTTTGTCTGCCCTGCAGTATTCATTGTCTATCTGCCCTGCAGTATTCACTGTCTATCTGACCTGCAGTATTCACTGTCTGTCTGCCCTGCAGTATTCACTGTCTATCTGCCCTGCAGTATTCACTGTCTATCTGCCCTGCAGTATTCACTGTCTATCTGCCCTGCAGTATTCACTGGCTGTCTGTCTGCCCTGCAGTATTCACTGGCTGTCTCTCTGCCATGCAGTATTCACTGGCTGGCTGTCTGCCCTGCAGTATTCACTGGCTGTCTGCCCTGCAGTATTCACTGGCTGGCTGTCCGCCCTGCAGTATTCACTGGCTGGCTGTCTGCCCTGCAGTATTCACTGGCTGTCTGCCCTGCAGTATTCACTGGCTGGCTGTCCGCCCTGCAGTATTCACTGGCTGTCTGTCTGCCATGCAGTATTCACTGGCTGTCTCTCTGCCATGCAGTAATCACTGGCTGTCTATCTGCCCTGCAGATCTGCCAACCCCAACGGTTGGCTTCTATTAAAGTAGCTCTCCCCTCCTCTCCTCTCCAGCTCCCCTCTCCTCTCAAGCTCTCCTCTCCAGCTCCCCTCTCCTCTCCTCTCCTCTACAGCTCTCCTCTTCTCTCCTCCCCAGCTCTCCTCTCCAGCTCTACTCTCCTCTCCAGCTCTACTCTCCTCTCCAGCTCTACTCTCCTCTCCAGCTCTCCCCTCCTCTCCTCTCCAGCTCTCCCCTCCTCTCCTCTCCAGCTCTTCTCTCCTCACCTCTCCAGCTCTTCTCTCCTCTCCTCTCCTCAGCTCCCCTCTCCTCTCCAGCTCTCCTCTCCAGCTTTCCTCTCCTCTCCAGCTCTCCTCTCCTCTCCTCTCCAGCTCTCCCCTCCTCTCCAGCTCACCTCTCCTCTCCAGCTCACCTCTCCTCTCCAGCTCTCCTCTCCTCTCCTCTCCAGCTCTCCTCTCCTCTCCAGCTCTCCTCTCCTCTCCAGCTCCCCTCTCCTCTCCAGCTCTCCTCTCCAGCTCCCCTCTCCTCTCCAGCTCCTCTCCAGCTTTCCTCTCCTCTCCTCTCCAGCTCTCCCCTCCTCTCCTCTCCAGCTCACCTCTCCTCTCCAGCTCTCCTCTCCTCTCCAGCTCTCCTCTCCTCTCCAGCTCTCCTCTCCTCTCCAGCTCTCCTCTCCTCTCCAGCTCACCTCTCCTCTCCAGCTCTCCTCTCCTCTCCAGCTCTACTCTCCTCTCCAGCTCTCCTCTCCTCTCCAGCTCTCCCCTCCTCTCCATCTCTCCTCCCCTCTCCAGCCTCTCCATCTCTCCTCTCCTCTCCAGCTCTCCTCTCCTCTCCTCTCCAGCTTTCCTCTCCATCTCTCCTCTCCATCTCTCCTCTCCATCTCTCCTGTTCAGCTCTCCTCTCCATCTCTCCTCTCCATCTCTCCTCTCCATCTCTCCTCTCCATCTCTCCTGTTCAGCTCTCCTCTTCAGCTCTCCTCTCCAGTTCTCCAGCTCTCTCATCTCCTCTCCTCTCCAGCTCTCCCCTCCTCTCTAGCTCTCCTCTCCAGCTCTCCTCTCCTCTCCAGCTCTCCTCTCCTCTCCAGCTCTCCCCTCATCTCTCCTCTCCAGCTCCCCTCTCCTCTACAGCTCTCCTCTCCTCTCCAGCTCCCCTCTCCTCTCCAGCTCCCCTCTCCTCTACAGCTCTCCTCTCCTCTACAGCTCTCCTCTCCTCTACAGTTCTCCTCTCCTCTACAGCTCTCCTCTCCTCTACAGCTCTCCTCTCCTCTCCTCTCCAGCTCACCCCTCCTCTCCAGCTCCCCTCTCCTCTACAGCTCTCCTCTCCTCTACAGCTCTCCTCTCCTCTCTAGCTTTCCTCTACTCTCCTCTCCTCTCCAGCTTTCCTCTACTCTCCTCTCCAGCTCTACTCTCCTCTCCAGCTCTACTATCCTCTCCTCTCCAGCTCACCCCTCCTCTCCAGCTCTCCTCTCCCCTCCTCTCCTCTCCAGCTTTTCTCTCCAACTCTCCTCTCCAGCTGTCCTGTCCAGCTTTTCTCTCCTCTCCTCTCCAACTCTCCTCTCCAGCTCTCCTCCAATTCTCCACTCCTCCTTTCCCCCTCTCCTCATATCCTGTTGGTCATTTTGATTTAGCATCTACATTGTGGGCCTTGTTTCTTCAGGCATCACATTTGGAGAATATGAACCGTAACGAATGAACCATCCCAAGTTTCTGTAACATCACATTGATTTCCTGCTCATTCCCAACCCTGAGTCATACAGCAAAAACTGTATGTTGAGACCATGATGTGTTAATTACATGAAGTATATGCAGTCTCTGTGAACACCATAAGCCTCTGTCGTCTGATCATGTTAAGCAAAGTCACTGAGAATGAGATCCCTCGCCACTCTCTCCTTCCTTCCTGCTTTCCCTCCCCCTCTCTCCTCCCTGCCTCCCCTCTCTCCTCCATGCCTCCCCCTCTCTCCTTCCTGCCTCCCCTCCCCCTCTCTTCCCTGCCACCCCCTCTCTCCTCCCTGCCTCCCCTCCCCCTATCTCTTCCCTGCCTCCCTCTCTCTCCTTCCTGCCTCCCCTCCCCCTCTCTCCTTCCTGCCTCCCCTCCCCCTCTCTCCTTCCTGCCTCCCCTCCCCCTCTCTCCTTCCTGCCTCTCCCCCTCTCTCCTTCCTGCCTCCCCCCCTCTCTCCTTCCTGCCTCCCCTCCCCCTCTCTCTTCCCTGCCTCCCCCTCTCTCCTTCCTGCCTCCCCCCTCTCTCCTTCCTGCCTCCCCCCTCCCCCTCTCCTTCCTTCCTGCCTGCCCCCCTCCCCTCTCTCTTCCCTGCCTCCCCCTCTCTCCTGCCTGCCTCCCCCTCTCTCCTTCCTGCCCCCCTCCCCCTCTCTCTTCCCTGCCTCCCCCTCTCTCCTTCCTGCCTTCCCTGCCCCCCTCTCTCCTTCCTGCCTTCCCTCCCCCTCTCTCCTTCCTGCCCCCTCCCCCCCTCTCTTCCCTGCCTCCCCCCTCTCTCCTGCCTGCCTCCCCCTCTCTCCTTCCTGCCTCTCCTCCCCCTCTTCCCTTCCCTGCCTCCCCCTCTCTTCCCTGCCTCCCCCTCTCTCCTGCCTGCCTCCCCCTCTCTCCTCCTTCCCTCCCCCGCTTCCTCTTGCCTTTAAACAACAGTCAGAATGAGGAGGTTTGGACGCTGCTGATGGTGATTAATATTCTGGTAACCATACCCTACAGTTATACATTCTTACTCTCTGTCTGTGTCCTTTGTGAGGATGTCCTCAAGCAGCAGCTATCAGGACCGATTACATGGCTAATAACACCTTGGAGATGAGTCATCACTGGAGGCTACATAGGGGACCCTGGATGCCCCTCGCCTCTGATCCTGTCCCAGCTCTACTGGGGAAAGGGAAGGAGGGATGGAGGGAGGGAGCCTGCCATGTTACAGGCCATTTTTTTTAGGGAGGGAGAGTGGAGGGAGGACCGGGGAAGAGAGGAAGGTGGGAGGCACTGGAAAAACAGAGCTGTCGTGCCTTTAGGACCCAAATCATTAGGACCCAGATGATCCTGATGTTGTATTGGCAGGTCGTCTAATTGTTTTGATGTAAGATAGTACAGTACGTTGACAGCAGTGTACTGGACACCTCCCAGCTCTGTTCCCTGTGAGCTCTAATCAAAAAGAGCACACTCTACAGGTCAAAGTGTAAGTTACCATTTAGGATGGAGACATTTTAAGGTCAATGCAATTATGTCCATGATTTGATCAGTTGATGTTTGAAAACCTTAAGAGTCATCTGATTGGTCACATAACACTTCCCCCTGGACACTGTCGGCATTTAGCCGTAATTATCTGTTCATGTTAAACATGAGGATGGGCGGAGGAGGGCTGAATCATTGGACATATTTAACCTCTGGTATAAACACTTGATTTACGGACCAGATATTTATGATTATATTATTATAATATTATATTATTTACTTATGATTATATTATTATAATATTATATTATTTATTTATGATTATATTATTATTATATTATATTATATTATTTATTTATGATTATATTATTATAATATTATATTATATTGTTTATTTATGATTATATTATTATAATATTATATTATATTATATTATTTATTTATGATTATATTATTATAATATTATATTATATTATATTATTTATGTATGATTATATTATTATAATATTATATTATTTATTTATGATTATATTATATTATATTATTTATTTATGATTGCATCTTTCTCATAGCACATTTCCTGTAAATATATTGTAGACGATTATACGATAAATGCCCTAAAATGTTCAATATGTTGTGTTGTACCTCCTGATAATTGTTCACTGGAGAATGTGTTTCTGACCAGAAAATAATTATGACAATAATAATACACTGCTCTAAAAAATAAAGGGAACACTAAAATAACACATCCTAGATCTGAATGAATGAAATATTCTTATTAAATACTTTTTTCTTTACATAGTTGAATGTGCTGACAACAATATCACACAAAAATGATCAATGGAAATCAAATTTATCAACCCATGGAGGTCTGGATTTGGAGTCACACTCAAAATTAAAGTGGAAAACCACACTACAGGCTGATCCAACTTTGATGTAATGTCCTTAAAACAAGTCAAACTGAGGCTCAGTAGTGTGTGTGGCCTCCACGTGCCTGTATGACGTCCCTACAACGCCTGGGCATGCTCCTGATGAGGTGGTGGATGGTCTCCTGAGGAATCTCCTCCCAGACCTGGACTAAAGCATCCGCCAACTCCTGGACAGTCTGTTGGTGGATGGAGCGAGACATGATGTCCCAGATGTGCTCAATTGGATTCAGGTCTGGGGAACGGGCGGGCCAGTCCATAGCATCAATGCCTTCCTCTTGCAGGAACTGCTGACACACTCCAGCCACATGAGGTCTAGCATTGTCTTGCATTAGGAGGAACACAGGGCCATCCGCACCAGCATATGGTCTCACAAGGGGTCTGAGGATCTCATCTCGGTACCTAATGGCAGTCAGGCTACCTCTGGCGAGCACATGGAGGGCTGTGCGGCCCCCAAAGAAATGCCACCCCACACCATGACTGACCCACCGCCAAACCGGTCATGCTGGAGGATGTTGCAGGCAGCAGAACGTTCTCCACGGCGTCTCCAGACTGTCACATGTGCTCAGTGTGAACCTGCTTTCATCTGTGAAGAGCACAGGGCGCCAGTGGCGAATTTGCCAATCTTGGTGTTCTCTGGCAAATGCCAAACGTCCTGCACGGTGTTGGGCTGTAAGCACAACCCCCACCTGTGGACGTCAGGCCCTCATACCACCCTCATGGAGTCAGTTTCTGA
Organism: Oncorhynchus keta; assembly: GCF_023373465.1. Taxonomy (NCBI): domain Eukaryota; kingdom Metazoa; phylum Chordata; class Actinopteri; order Salmoniformes; family Salmonidae; genus Oncorhynchus; species Oncorhynchus keta. The sequence goes on along the minus strand of NC_068438.1, from coordinate 56,396,872 downwards.
CCATTTGAGCAGACACATGCACATTTGTGGCCTGCTGGAGGTCATTTTGCAGGGCTCTGGCAGTGCTCCTCCTTGCACAAAGGCGGAGGTAGCGGTCCTGCTGCTGGGTTGTTGCCCTCCTACGGCCTCCTCCACGTCTCCTGATTCACTGGCCTGTCACCTGGTAGCGCCTCCATGCTCTGGACACTACCCTGACAGACACAGCAAACCTTCTTGCCACATCTCGCATTGATGTGTCATCCTGGATGAGCTGCACTACCTGAGCCACTTGTGTGGGTTGTAGACTCCGTCTCATGCTACCACTAGAGTGAAAGCACCGCCAGCATTCAAAAGTGACCAAAACATCAGCCAGGAAGCATAGGAACTGAGAAGTGGTCTGTGGTCCCCACCTGCAGAACCACTCCTTTATTGGGGGTGTCTTGCTAATTGCCTATAATTTCCACCTGTTGTCTATTCCATTTGCACAACAGCATGTGAAATGTATTGTCAATCAGTGTTGCTTCCTAAGTGGACAGTTTGATTTCACAGAAGTGTGATTGACTTGGAGTTACATTGTGTTGTTTAAGTGTTCCAACCAATCTTTTTGAGCGGTGTACATTCCTAGTGTAAATGTTCCGTTTCTGACACCTCTGACGGTTTTTTGTGATTTGACAGTATGATCGCTACTGTGACCTGTTATAGTACTGTGACCTGTTGTCGTACTGTGACCTGTTGTAGTACTGTGACCTGTTGTAGTACTGTGACCTGTTGTAGTACTGTGACCTGTTGTCGTACTGTGACCTGTTGTAGTACTGTGACCTGTTGTAGTACTGTGACCTGTTGTAGTACTGTGACCTGTTGTAGTACTGTGACCTGTTGTAGTACTGTGACCTGTTGTAGTACTGTGACCTGTTGTAGTACTGTGACCTGTTGTAGTACTGTGACCTGTTGTAGTACTGTGACCTGTTGTAGTACTGTGACCTGTTGTCGTACTGTGACCTGTTGTCGTACTGTGACCTGTTGTAGTACTGTGACCTGTTGAACCGTATCCAGGTCCCTTTCGTAAAAGTGGATTCTAACCTCATGGGAGAATAAAGGTGAAATCAAATATTTTGTATCTGTTCCACAGCGTCACCCCCAGTCTTCAGCCCTAACCCTGTCCGTCTGATCGCCACGCTGGGGAAAGACATGTTGTTGGGATGTAGACCCCGAGCATCTCCCAAGCCTAGAGTAACATGGAGGAGAGGGGACAGACGCATTCAGCCCAGCAGAAGGTATGGATGGAATCTGAAAAGATTTGTCAATGTTTAGGAACAGACTGTGACTGTGCTTTCTAGCAGACACAGATTAAGCCCAGAAATAGACTAAACATATTTATCTCCGTTGAGCTTTTCAGTCCAGCACTTAGTCTGTTTCTGGGAAAATGCCCCTAAAACCATTTTCTTCCTCAATTGTACACAATGGTTCAAAAACCTCCCCACATCTACCCTCACGTTGGAGTGGTTTATCCCAACCTCCCCACATCTACCCTCACGTTGGAGTGGTTTATCCCAACCTCCCCACATACACCCTCACGTTGGAGTGGTTTATCCCAACCTCCCCACATACACCCTCACGTTGGAGTGGTTTATCCCAACCTCCCCACATACACCCTCACGTTGGAGTGGTTTATCCCAACCTCCCCACATACACCCTCACGTTGTAGTGGTTTATCCCAACCTCCCCACATACACCCTCACGTTGGAGTGGTTTATCCCAACCTCCCCACATACACCCTCACGTTGGAGTGGTTTATCCCAACCTCCCCACATACACCCTCACGTTGTAGTGGTTTATCCCAACCTCCCCACATACACCCTCACGTTGGAGTGGTTTATCCCAACCTCCCCACATACACCCTCACGTTGGAGTGGTTTATCCCAACCTCCCCACATACACCCTCACGTTGGAGTGGTTTATCCCAACCTCCCCACATACACCCTCACGTTGTAGTGGTTTATCCCAACCTCCCCACATACACCCTCACGTTGGAGTGGTTTGTCCCAACCTCCCCACATACACCCTCACGTTGGAGTGGTTTATCCCAACCTCCCCACATACACCCTCACGTTGTAGTGGTTTATCCCAACCTCCCCACGTACACCCTCACGTACACCCTGTAGTGGTTTATCCCAACCTCCCCACATACACCCTCACGGTGGAGTGGTTTATCCCAACCTCCCCACATACACCCTCACGGTGGAGTGGTTTATCCCAACCTCCCCACATACACCCTCACGGTGGAGTGGTTTATCCCAACCTCCCCACATACACCCTCACGTTGGAGTGGTTTATCCCAACCTCCCCACATACACCCTCACGTTGTAGTGGTTTATCCCAACCTCCCCACATACACCCTCACGTTGTAGTGGTTTATCCCAACCTCCCCACATACACCCTCACGTTGTAGTGGTTTATCCCAACCTCCCCACATACACCCTCACGGTGGAGTGGTTTATCCCAACCTCCCCACATACACCCTCACGTTGGAGTGGTTTATCCCAACCTCCCCACATACACCCTCACGTTGGAGTGGTTTATCCCAACCTCCCCACATACACCCTCACGTTGGAGTGGTTTATCCCAACCTCCCCACATATACCCTCACGTTGGAGTGGTTTATCCTAACCTCCCCACATATACCCTCACGGTGGAGTGGTTTATCCTAACCTCCCCACATACACCCTCACGTTGGAGTGGTTTATCCCAACCTCCCCACATCTACCCTCACGTTGGAGTGGTTTATCCCAACCTCCCCACATACACCCTCACGTTGTAGTGGTGTGTCCAGGCTGTATTGGAGCGTGTTATTGATAGATTAGTATACAGGCTGTATTTAAATGAGATTCATAGATTAGTATCCAGGCTGTATTTAAATGTGATTGATAGATTAGTATCCAGGCTGTATTTAAATGTGATTGATAGATCAGTTTCCAGGCTGTATTTAAATGTGATTGATAGATTAGTATACAGGCTGTATTTAAATGTGATTGATAGATTAGTATCCAGGCTGTATTTAAATGTGATTGATAGATTAGTATCCAGGCTGTATTTAAATGTGATTGATAGATTAGTATCCAGGCTGTATTTAAATGTGATTGATAGATCAGTTTCCAGGCTGTATTTAAATGTGATTGATAGATTAATATACAGGCTGTATTTAAATGTGATTGATAGATTAGTATCCAGGCTGTATTTAAATGTGATTGATAGATCAGTTTCCAGGCTGTGTGTGAAGGTGTGATTCATAGATCAGTATGCTGGCTGTGTTGGAACATTTCTGTAGTCCCAGGATAGGAGATAACGTGGTATAAAGGGGTAGATGTTTCTGTAGTCCCAGGATAGGAGATAACGTGGTCTAAAGGGGGTAGATGTTTCTAGCTGTAGTCCCAGGATAGTTTGTAGAGGTGAACTCTTCTGTTGTATTATGGGGAGGAACGTGGTCACATGTCTTGTTTACCACGTCCATCTCAATACAGCCGTTGAAGTGAAATGTCAACCAATCAGATTGGTTGTCTCCTTCTCCTTCCCAGAGAGGGATCCTGACAACCTTATACTGTGTTGTTTAATGCATCATCTTTTATGAAAAGTGTGTGTGTGTGTGTGTGTGTGTGTGTGTGTGTGTGTGTGTGTGTGTGTGTGTGTGTGTGTGTGTGTGTGTGTGTGTGTGTGTGTGTGTGTGTGTGTGTGTGTGTGTGTGTGTGTGTGCTTGGGATGGGGGTTGAGCAGCGGGGTTGTGGGACATCAATCACTGTGAGTGACAGCAGCTGAAATGATCAGTCTGTGTTGAGCATTGAGAGATAGTGATAGAGGGACCAGGATGTTGAGAGGTCATGGAAGAGGGACCAGGATGTTGAGAGGTCGTGGAATAGGGACCAGGATGTTGAGAGGTCGTGGAAGAGGGACCAGTATGTTGAGAGGTCGTGGAAGAGGGACCAGTATGTTGAGAGGTAGTGGAAGAGGGACCAGGATGTTGAGAGGTCGTGGAAGAGGGACCAGGATGTTGAGAGGTCGTGGAAGAGGGACCAGGATGTTGAGAGGTCGTGGAAGAGGGACCAGGATGTTGAGAGGTCGTGGAAGAGGGACCAGGATGTTGAGAGGTCGTGGAAGAGGGACCAGGATGTTGAGAGGTCGTGGAAGAGGGACCAGGATGTTGAGAGGTCGTGGAAGAGGGACCAGGATGTTGAGAGATAGTGGAAGAGGGACCAGGATGTTGAGAGGTAGTGGAAGAGGGACCAGGATGTTGAGAGGTCGTGGAAGAGGGACCAGTATGTTGAGAGGTAGTGGAAGAGGGACCAGGATGTTGAGAGGTCGTGGAAGAGGGACCAGGATGTTGAGAGGTCGTGGAAGAGGGACCAGGATGTTGAGAGGCAGTGGAATAGGGACCAGGATGTTGAGAGGTCGTGGAAGAGGGACCAGGATGTTGAGAGGTCGTGGAAGAGGGACCAGGATGTTGAGAGGTCGTGGAAGAGGGACCAGGATGTTGAGAGGTCGTGGAAGAGGGACCAGGATGTTGAGAGGTCGTGGAAGAGGGACCAGGATGTTGAGAGGTCGTGGAAGAGGGACCAGGATGTTGAGAGGTCGTGGAAGAGGGACCAGGATGTTGAGAGGTCGTGGAAGAGGGACCAGGATGTTGAGAGGTCGTGGAAGAGGGACCAGGATGTTGAGAGGTCGTGGAAGAGGGACCAGGATGTTGAGAGGTCGTGGAAGAGGGACCAGGATGTTGAGAGGTCGTGGAAGAGGGACCAGGATGTTGAGAGGTCGTGGAAGAGGGACCAGGATGTTGAGAGGTCGTGGAAGAGGGACCAGGATGTTGAGAGGTCGTGGAAGAGGGACCAGGATGTTGAGAGGTCGTGGAAGAGGGACCAGGATGTTGAGAGGTCGTGGAAGAGGGACCAGGATGTTGAGAGGTCGTGGAAGAGGGACCAGGATGTTGAGAGGTCGTGGAAGAGGGACCAGGATGTTGAGAGGTCGTGGAAGAGGGACCAGGATGTTGAGAGGTCGTGGAAGAGGGACCAGGATGTTGAGAGGTCGTGGAAGAGGGACCAGGATGTTGAGAGGTCGTGGAAGAGGGACCAGGATGTTGAGAGGTCGTGGAAGAGGGACCAGGATGTTGAGAGGTAGTGGAATAGAGACCAGGATGTTGAGAGGTAGTGGAAGTGGGACCAGGATGTTGAGAGGTCGTGGAAGAGGGACCAGTATGTTGAGAGGTCGTGGAAGAGGGACCAGGATGTTGAGAGGTCGTGGAAGAGGGACCAGTATGTTGAGAGGTCGTGGAAGAGGGACCAGGATGTTGAGAGGTAGTGGAAGAGGGACCAGGATGTTGAGAGGTAGTGGAAGAGGGACCAGGATGTTGAGAGGTCGTGGAAGAGGGACCAGGATGTTGAGAGGTAGTGGAAGAGGGACCAGGATGTTGAGAGGTAGTGGAAGAGGGACCAGGATGTTGAGAGGTAGTGGAAGAGGGACCAGGATGTTGAGAGGTAGTGGAAGAGGGACCAGGATGTTGAGAGGTCGCGGAAGAGGTACCAGGATGTTTAGAGGTAGTGGAAGAGGGACCAGGATGTTGAGAGGTCGTGGAAGAGGGACCAGGATGTTGAGAGGTAGTGGAAGAGGGACCAGGATGTTGAGAGATAGTGGAAGAGGGACCAGTATGTTGAGAGGTAGTGGAAGAGGGACCAGGATGTTGAGAAGTCGTGGAAGAGGGACCAGGATGTTGAGAGGTAGGATCAGAAAACTAATCAGTAGCTGGTACCATTTGTCTCATGCAGAGCAACACATTTTGCATAGAGTTGATCAGACTGGTGATTGTGGTCTGTGGAATGTTGTCCCACTCCTCTTCAATGGCTGTGTGAAGTGGCTGGATATTGGCAGGAACTGGAACACGCTGTCCTTCACGTCATCCCGTGATCTGCGGTTGTGAGGTCGTTTGGACGTACTTCCAAGTTCTCTAAAACGACGTTGGAAGCAGTTTATGGTAGAGAAATTAACATTTGATTCTCTGGTGAACATTTCTGCGGTCAGCATGCCAATTGCGCGCTCCCTAAAAACTTGCCACATCTGTGGCAGTGTGTTGTGTGACAAAACTGCACAGAGTGGCCTTTTATTGTCCCCATCAAATCAATAAGCTTTTTAATCAGCTTCTTGATACGCCACACCTGTCAGGTGGATGGATTATCTTGGCGAAGGAGAAATGTTCACTAACAGGGATGTAATCACATTTGTGAGCAAATTTTGTGGTAAATAATCTTTTTGTGTGTATGGAACATTTTTGGGATCTTTTATTTCAGCTCATGGAACATTTTGATGTGATTCTATTTGTTAGGATCCCAATTAGCCGACGCCAATGTGGACAGCTAGTCTTACTGGTGGTCTGACAAATAACAGAAAATACATTACAGACAAAATCCTTTACACTACATGTTCATGTTTTTAATGCATCTGTCAGTTACACATACGTGTCAGTACATACACACAACCAGTAGGTCACATGTCAGTACACACAACCAGTAGGTCACATGTCAGTACACACAACCAGTAGGTCACATGTCAGTACATACACACAACCAGTAGGTCACATGTCAGTACACACAACCAGTAGGTCACATGTCAGCACACACAACCAGTAGGTCACATGTCAGTACATACACACAACCAGTAGGTCACATGTCAGTACATACACACAACCAGTAGGTCACATGTCAGTACACACAACCAGTAGGTCACATGTCAGTACACACAACCAGTAGGTCACATGTCAGTACATACACACAACCAGTAGGTCACATGTCAGTACATACACACAACCAGTAGGTCACATGTCAGTACACACAACCAGTAGGTCACGTGTCAGTACATACACACAACCAGTAGGTCACGTGTCAGTACACACAACCAGTAGGTCACATGTCAGTACACACAAGCAGTAGGTCACATGTCAGTACACACAACCAGTAGGTCACATGTCAGTACATACACACAACCAGTAGGTCACATGTCAGTACATACACACAACCAGTAGGTCACATGTCAGTACATACACACAACCAGTAGGTCACATGTCAGTACACACAACCAGTAGGTCACATGTCAGTACATACACACAACCAGTAGGTCACATGTCAGTACATACACACAACCAGTAGGTCACATGTCAGTACACACAACCAGTAGGTCACATGTCACACAACCAGTAGGTCACATGTCAGTACATACACACAACCAGTAGGTCACATGTCAGTACATACACACAACCAGTAGGTCACATGTCAGTACATACACACAACCAGTAGGTCACATGTCAGTACATACACACAACCAGTAGGTCACATGTCAGTACATACACACAACCAGTAGGTCACATGTCAGTACATACACACAACCAGTAGGTCACATGTCAGTACATACACACAACCAGTAGGTCACATGTCAGTACACACAACCAGTAGGTCACATGTCAGTACACACAACCAGTAGGTCACATGTCAGTACACACAACCAGTAGGTCACATGTCAGTACATACACACAACCAGTAGGTCACATGTCAGTACATACACACAACCAGTAGGTCACATGTCAGTACATACACACAACCAGTAGGTCACATGTCAGTACATACACACAACCAGTAGGTCACATGTCAGTACATACACACAACCAGTAGGTCACATGTCAGTACATATACACAACCAGTAGGTCACATGTCAGTACATACACACAACCAGTAGGTCACATGTCAGTACATACACACAACCAGTAGGTCACATGTCAGTACATACACACAACCAGTAGGTCACATGTCAGTACATACACACAACCAGTAGGTCACATGTCAGTACACACAACCAGTAGGTCACATGTCAGTACATACACACAACCAGTAGGTCACATGTCAGTACATACACACAACCAGTAGGTCACATGTCAGTACACACAACCAGTAGGTCACATGTCAGTACATACACACAACCAGTAGGTCACATGTCAGTACATACACACAACCAGTAGGTCACATGTCAGTACACACAACCAGTAGGTCACATGTCAGTACATACACACAAGTACACACAACCAGTAGGTCACATGTCAGTACATACACACAACCAGTAGGTCACATGTCAGTACATACACACAACCAGTAGGTCACATGTCAGTACATACACACAACCAGTAGGTCACATGTCAGTACATACACACAACCAGTAGGTCACATGTCAGTACATACACACAACCAGTAGGTCACATGTCAGTACATACACACAACCAGTAGGTCACATGTCAGTACACACAACCAGTAGGTCACATGTCAGTACACACAACCAGTAGGTCACATGTCAGTACATACACACAACCAGTAGGTCACATGTCAGTACATACACACAACCAGTAGGTCACATGTCAGTACATACACACAACCAGTAGGTCACATGTCAGTACATACACACAACCAGTAGGTCACATGTCAGTACATACACACAACCAGTAGGTCACATGTCAGTACATACACACAACCAGTAGGTCACATGTCAGTACATACACACAACCAGTAGGTCACATGTCAGTACATACACACAACCAGTAGGTCACATGTCAGTACATATACACAACCAGTAGGTCACATGTCAGTACATACACACAACCAGTAGGTCACATGTCAGTACATACACACAACCAGTAGGTCACATGTCAGTACATACACACAACCAGTAGGTCACATGTCAGTACATACACACAACCAGTAGGTCACATGTCAGTACCATACACACAACCAGTAGGTCACATGTCAGTACATACACACAACCAGTAGGTCACATGTCAGTACACACAACCAGTAGGTCACATGTCAGTACATACACACAACCAGTAGGTCACATGTCAGTGTCAGTACACACAACCAGTACATGGTCACATGTCAGTACATACACACAACCAGTAGGTCACATGTCAGTACATACACACAACCAGTAGGTCACATGTCAGTACATACACACAACCAGTAGGTCACATGTCAGTACATACACACAACCAGTAGGTCACATGTCAGTACATACACACAACCAGTAGGTCACATGTCAGTACATACACACAACCAGTAGGTCACATGTCAGTACATATACACAACCAGTAGGTCACATGTCAGTACAGTACACATGTCAGTACATAACCAGTAGGTCACATGTCAGTACATACACACAACCAGTAGGTCACATGTCAGTACATACACACAACCAGTAGGTCACATGTCAGTACATACACACAACCAGTAGGTCACATGTCAGTACATACACACAACCAGTAGGTCACATGTCAGTACATACACACAACCAGTAGGTCACATGTCAGTACACACAACCAGTAGGTCACATGTCAGTACACACAACCAGTAGGTCACATGTCAGTACACACACACACAACCAGTAGGTCACATGTCAGTACACACAACCAGTAGGTCACATGTCAGTACATACACACAACCAGTAGGTCACATGTCAGTACACATACACACAACCAGTAGGTCACATGTCAGTACACACAACCAGTAGGTCACATGTCAGTACATACACACAACCAGTAGGTCACATGTACACACAACCAGTAGGTCACATGTCCCAGTACATACACACAACCAGTAGGTCACATGTCAGTACATACACACAACCAGTAGGTCACATGTCAGTACATACACACAACCAGTAGGTCACATGTCAGTACATACACACAACCAGTAGGTCACATGTCAGTACATACACACAACCAGTAGGTCACATGTCAGTACACACAACCAGTAGGTCACATGTCAGTACATACACACAACCAGTAGGTCACATGTCAGTACATACACACAACCAGTAGGTACACACAACCAGTAGGTCACATGTCAGTACATACACACAACCAGTAGGTCACATGTCAGTACATACACACAACCAGTAGGTCACATGTCAGTACATACACACAACCAGTAGGTCACATGTCAGTACATACACACAACCAGTAGGTCACATGTCAGTACATACACACAACCAGTAGGTCACATGTCAGTACATACACACAACCAGTAGGTCACATGTCAGTACATACACACAACCAGTAGGTCACATGTCAGTACATACACACAACCAGTAGGTCACATGTCAGTACATACACACAACCAGTAGGTCACATGTCAGTACATACACACAACCAGTAGGTCACATGTCAGTACACACAACCAGTAGGTCACATGTCAGTACATACACACAACCAGTAGGTCACATGTCAGTACATACACACAACCAGTAGGTCACATGTCAGTACATACACACAACCAGTAGGTCACATGTCAGTACATACACACAACCAGTAGGTCACATGTCAGTACACACAACCAGTAGGTCACATGTCAGTACATACACACAACCAGTAGGTCACATGTCAGTACACACACACAACACGTAGGTCACATGTCACGCAACACAGGCCACATGTCAGAACACGCAACACCTAGGTCACATGTCACACAACACGTAGGTCACATGTCAGTACATACACACAACCAGTAGGTCACATGTCAGTACATACACACAACCAGTAGGTCACATGTCAGTACATACACACAACCAGTAGGTCACATGTCAGTACATACACACAACCAGTAGGTCACATGTGTACACACAACCAGTAGGTCACATACACACAACCAGTAGGTCACATGTCAGTACACACAACCAGTAGGTCACATGTCAGTACACACAACCAGTAGGTCACATGTCAGTACATACACACAACCAGTAGGTCACATGTCAGTACATACACACAACCAGTAGGTCACATGTGTCACATACACACAACCAGTAGGTCACATGTCAGTACATACACACAACCAGTAGGTCACATGTCAGTACATACACACAACCAGTAGGTCACATGTCAGTACATACACACAACCAGTAGGTCACATGTCAGTACACACAACCAGTAGGTCACATGTCAGTACACACAACCAGTAGGTCACATGTCAGTACACACAACCAGTAGGTCACATGTCAGTACACACAACCATATACACAACCAGTAGGTCACATGTCAGTACACACAACCAGTAGGTCACATGTCAGTACATATACACAACCAGTAGGTCACATGTCAGTACATAGACACAACCAGTAGGTCACATGTCAGTACATACACACAACCAGTAGGTCACATGTCAGTACATACACACAACCAGTAGGTCACATGTCAGTACATACACACAACCAGTAGGTCACATGTCAGTGCATACACACAACCAGTAGGTCACATGTCAGTACATACACACAACCAGTAGGTCACATGTCAGTGCATACACACAACCAGTAGGTCACATGTCAGTACACACAACCAGTAGGTCACATGTCAGTACATACACACAACCAGTAGGTCACATGTCAGTACATACACACAACCAGTAGGTCACATGTCAGTACACACAAACAGTAGGTCACATGTCAGTACACACAACCAGTAGGTCACATGTCAGTACATACACACAACCAGTAGGTCACATGTCAGTACACACAACCAGTAGGTCACATGTCAGTACATACACACAACCAGTAGGTCACATGTCAGTACACATAACCAGTAGGTCACATGTCAGTACATATACACAACCAGTAGGTCACATGTCAGTACATATACACAACCAGTAGGCCACATGTCAGTGCATACACACAACCAGTAGGTCACATGTCAGTACATACACACAACCAGTAGGTCACATGTCAGTACATATACACAACCAGTAGGTCACATGTCAGTACATACACACAACCAGTAGGTCACATGTCAGTACATACACACAACCAGTAGGTCACATGTCAGTGCACACAACCAGTAGGTCACATGTCAGTACATACACACAACCAGTAGGTCACATGTCAGTCACATGTCAGTACACACAACCAGTAGGTCACATGTCAGTACATACACACAACCAGTAGGTCACATGTCAGTACATACACACAACCAGTAGGTCACATGTCAGTACATACACACAACCAGTAGGTCACATGTCAGTACATACACACAACCAGTAGGTCACATGTCAGTACATACACACAACCAGTAGGTCACATGTCAGTACATACACACAACCAGTAGGTCACATGTCAGTACACACAACCAGTAGGTCACATGTCAGTACATACACAACCAGTAGGTCAGTACATACACAACCATGTCATGTCAGTACATACACACAACCAGTAGGTCACATGTCAGTACATACACACAACCAGTAGGTCACATGTCAGTACATACACACAACCAGTAGGTCACATGTCAGTACATATACACAACCAGTAGGTCACATGTCAGTACATACACACAACCAGTAGGTCACATGTCAGTACATACACACAACCAGTAGGTCACATGTCAGTACATACACACAACCAGTAGGTCACATGTCAGTACACACAACCAGTAGGTCACATGTCAGTACACACAAACAGTAGGTCACATGTCAGTACACACAACCAGTAGGTCACATGTCAGTACATACACACAACCAGTAGGTCACATGACAGTACATATACACAACCAGTAGGTCACATGTCAGTACATACACACAACCAGTAGGTCACATGTCAGTACATACACACAACCAGTAGGTCACATGTCAGTACATACACACAACCAGTAGGTCACATGTCAGTACACACACACAACCAGTAGGTCACATGTCAGTACACACAACCAGTAGGTCACATGTCAGTACACACAACCAGTAGGTCACATGTCAGTACACACAAACCAGTAGGTCACATGTCAGTACACACAAACAGTAGGTCACATGTCAGTACACACAAACAGTAGGTCACATGTCAGTACACACAAACAGTAGGTCACATGTCAGTACACACAACCAGTAGGTCACATGTCAGTACATACACACAACCAGTAGGTCACATGTCAGTACATACACACAACCAGTAGGTCACATGTCAGTACACACAACCAGTAGGTCACATGACAGTACATATACACAACCAGTAGGTCACATGTCAGTACACATAACCAGTAGGTCACATGTCAGTACATATACACAACCAGTAGGTCACATGTCAGTGCATACACACAACCAGTAGGTCACATGTCAGTACATACACACAACCAGTAGGTCACATGTCAGTACATACACACAACCAGTAGGTCAGGTCACATGTCAGTGCATACACACAACCAGTAGGTCACATGTCAGTACATACACACAACCAGTAGGTCACATGTCAGTACATACACACAACCAGTAGGTCACATGTCAGTACATACACACAACCAGTAGGTCACATGTCAGTACACACAAACCAGTAGGTCACATGTCAGTACACACAACCAGTAGGTCACATGTCAGTACATACACACAACCAGTAGGTCACATGTCAGTACATACACACAACCAGTAGGTCACGTGTCAGTACATACACACAACCAGTAGGTCACGTGTCAGTACATACACACAACCAGTAGGTCACATGTCAGTACATACACACAACCAGTAGGTCACGTGTCAGTACATACACACAACCAGTAGGTCACATGTCAGTACATACACACAACCAGTAGGTCACATGTCAGTACATACACACAACCAGTAGGTCACATGTCAGTACATACACACAACCAGTAGGTCACATGTCAGTACATACACACAGTAGGTCACATGTCAGTACACACCAGTAGGTCACATGTCAGTACATACACACAACCAGTAGGTCACATGTCAGTACATACACACAACCAGTAGGTCACATGTCAGTACATACACACAACCAGTAGGTCACATGTCAGTACATACACACAACCAGTAGGTCACATGTCAGTACATACACACAACCAGTAGGTCACATGTCAGTACATACACACAACCAGTAGGTCACATGTCAGTACATACACACAACCAGTAGGTCACATGTCAGTACATACACACAACCAGTAGGTCACATGTCAGTACATACACACAACCAGTAGGTCACATGTCAGTACATACACACAACCAGTAGGTCACATGTCAGTACATACACACAACCAGTAGGTCACATGTCAGTACACACAACCAGTAGGTCACATGTCAGTACACACAACCAGTAGGTCACATGTCAGTACATATACACAACCAGTAGGTCACATGTCAGTACACATAACCAGTAGGTCACATGTCAGTACATATACACAACCAGTAGGTCACATGTCAGTACATATACACAACCAGTAGGCCACATGTCAGTGCATACACACAACCAGTAGGTCACATGTCAGTACATACACACAACCAGTCATGTCAGTACATACACACAACCAGTAGGTCACATGTCAGTACATATACACAACCAGTAGGTCACATGTCAGTACATACACACAACCAGTAGGTCACATGTCAGTACACACAACCAGTAGGTCACATGTCAGTACACACAACCAGTAGGTCACATGTCAGTACATACACACAACCAGTAGGTCACATGTCAGTACACACAAACAGTAGGTCACATGTCAGTACACACAACCAGTAGGTCACATGTCAGTACATACACACAACCAGTAGGTCACATGTCAGTACATACACACAACCAGTAGGTCACATGTCAGTACATACACACAACCAGTAGGTCACATGTCAGTACATATACACAACCAGTAGGTCACATGTCAGTACATACACACAACCAGTAGGTCACATGTCAGTACATACACACAACCAGTAGGTCACATGTCAGTACATACACACAACCAGTAGGTCACATGTCAGTACATACACACAACCAGTAGGTCACATGTCAGTACACACAACCAGTAGGTCACATGTCAGTACACACAACCAGTAGGTCACATGTCAGTACATACACACAACCAGTAGGTCACATGTCAGTACATACACACAACCAGTAGGTCACATGTCAGTACACACAACCAGTAGGTCACATGACAGTACATATACACAACCAGTAGGTCACATGTCAGTACACATAACCAGTAGGTCACATGTCAGTACATATACACAACCAGTAGGTCACATGTCAGTGCATACACACAACCAGTAGGTCACATGTCAGTACATACACACAACCAGTAGGTCACATGTCAGTACATACACACAACCAGTAGGTCACATGTCAGTGCATACACACAACCAGTAGGTCACATGTCAGTACATACACACAACCAGTAGGTCACATGTCAGTACATACACACAACCAGTAGGTCACATGTCAGTACACACAACCAGTAGGTCACATGTCAGTACACACAACCAGTAGGTCACATGTCAGTACATACACACAACCAGTAGGTCACGTGTCAGTACATACACACAACCAGTAGGTCACGTGTCAGTACATACACACAACCAGTAGGTCACGTGTCAGTACATACACACAGCCAGTAGGTCACATGTCAGTACATACACACAACCAGTAGGTCACATGTCAGTACATATACACAACCAGTAGGTCACATGTCAGTACATACACACAACCAGTAGGTCACATGTCAGTACATACACACAACCAGTAGGTCACATGTCAGTACATACACACAACCAGTAGGTCACATGTCAGTACATACACACAACCAGTAGGTCACATGTCAGTACATACACACAACCAGTAGGTCACATGTCAGTACATACACACAACCAGTAGGTCACATGTCAGTACATATACACAACCAGTAGGTCACATGTCAGTACATACACACAACCAGTAGGTCACATGTCAGTACACACAACCAGTAGGTCACATGTCAGTAGACACAACCAGTAGGTCACATGTCAGTACATATACACAACCAGTAGGTCACATGTCAGTACACACAACCAGTAGGTCACATGTCAGTACATATACACAACCAGTAGGTCACATGTCAGTACATATACACAACCAGTAGGTCACATGTCAGTGCATACACACAACCAGTAGGTCACATGTCAGTACATACACACAACCAGTAGGTCACATGTCAGTACATACACACAACCAGTAGGTCACATGTCAGTACATACACACAACCAGTAGGTCACATGTCAGTACATATACACAACCAGTAGGTCACATGTCAGTACATATATATAACCTGGAATGAGTAGGTGTCCCCAAACTTTTGACTGGTACTGTACATTTAAAAACACAAAGGGAGCCTGTGGTGTGAATCTATCAGTTATACAACCAGTAGGTCACATGTCAGTACATACAACCAGTAGGTCACGTTGTGCCGTGAGGTGTTGCTGTATTTGTTTTCTGAAACCAGGTTTGCTGTTCACTTGCGCTTTATAAGATGGGAGTTCCATGCAATCATGGCTCTGTAGAATACTGTAAGTTTCCTTGAATTTGTTCTGGACCTGGGGACTGTGAAAAGACCCCTGGTGGCATGTCTGGTGGGGTAAGTGTGTGTGTCAGTGCTGTGTTAGTTGACTCCAATTTGGAATTTACAACACATTAATGTTTCTTATAATAACAAGATGTGACAAGACCAAGACTTTACATGTTGCCTTAGTATTTATGTTCAGTGTACTCTATACATATATATATATTGTACATTACTGAAAGGTTAGACTCTCATGAACACATACCCTCTACAACGCTCACCAGACATGCAGGAGACGTTAGACGGGACAATTGAAGCAATGCAGATCAACTATTCACACACACAATTTCCAGGTTACCTGATGAACTTACCTGCTGTTTTCCAGAACATTCCAATATTTTTTCTGATAGATTTTAGTCACTTACTGATGTAGCCTAGAAAACTGTTACACCTTTCCCATTTCAGATTTAGACAGAGAGAGGTTGAACATGTCAGTGAAGACACTTGCCAGTTGGTCAGCGCATGCCTGGAGTACACGTCCTGGTCATCCGTCTGGCCCTGCAGCCTTGTGAATGTTGACCTGTTTAAAGGTCTTACTCACATCGGCTGTGGAGAGCGTGATCACACAGTCTTCCGGAACAGCTGGTGCTCTCATGCATGTCTCAGCGTTACTTGCCTCGAAGCGAGCATAGAAGTAATTTAGCTCATGTGGTAGGCTCGTGTCACTGGGCAGCTCTCGGCTGGGCTTCCCTTTGCAGTGTGTAATAGTTTGCAAGCCCTGCCACATCCGACGAGTGTCAGAGCTGGTGTCATACGATTAGATCTTTGTCCTGTATTGACTCTTCGCCATTTTCAAGTAATTTCACATATTTTCTTAATTAATAGCCTTTTTTTACACAAAAACTTGGTTGCCGTTTCTATGCTACAATGTTATTACTCTTTATGTATCAACATAGCTAAAACCATTATCTTTGGTCAGTATCAGAATAGCCTGTCATTCCAGTCATTCGGTGGTATTAAAAAGTATTGGCTAATGTCCCCAGTCATGTAAAAGGATGTAGGAATGAATACCGTTTTATAAAAGACCAAATTATAGATTCGTGCAATGCTTTATTATAAAGGCAGGCTCCCACCTCATTGCTTTGACTAATTTGATCACGATGTCAGAATCAGATCAGTAATTAGAAGGACGAAACACTATCATTCCATCTCATCATTCATGCTGCTTTCAAAGGTTATTTAATGAGTTACCAGGTTCAGTCACCTACATTCATTTTCAAATGGCTTTATTTGAATAGATTAGGGACATACACAAATTAATAGTTGAAACAGTTATTCAATACAATGCATCATCATTAAAGCCAATTTTCAATGCTATTTGTGATACAATTTGCTTGATTTCTCACCCAGATCTGGTTCTTGTTCCCACCTTGGGGAGGGTTCAGTGCCCATGTTGGTGAAAATGGTTGATGAATTATATAGGTTACGATGTGATAAAGTAATATGTGAAACTTTCACAACTCTATTTAGTTTTGTCATAGATCAAGAGCAGATTCGGGCTGTTTAGCGATCAGAGAAGAAGTCACAAAGGGATGTGGGTAATGACCATTGACCAAATCATTCCATTGATAGAAATTCAAGTAGTACTGTATCTACAGTATAATATAATACTAACTGCTTGGTACTTGCCTCAGTAGATGTCAATAAACTCAACCCAAAGAAAGATTATGGTCAGGCATATGAAGGTATACCTACATATCTGAATGTAGAATTCGTTTTTTTTTTATGTATTCTTGTTCCATCATGTTGAACATTGCCCCATGTCTGATTTCTGAATATACATACGTTTCTGATACGGAGGATGAATGACCGTAATGCTTCTCATTAACACCTTAAAGGACATGTTGATGATGCTCAGCTAAATAAACAGAAGACGGACGCATCTCCCCATGTCTTGTTCAGGGTAACATTCTCACAGGTCTTTCTCTGACATTAGCTATGGGCAAGAAAGACTGCTGGAGGGAGAGAAGTTACATTCTGGACAGAGGGTTGGAATAGAAGCAGCTCCATCCATCTGCATGTATCATTGACAGCTGTGCTGATTTTAAGGGACAATGTGCGATTGTTACATCTATTTTTGGACTTATAAAGGGGCAATATGCAGAAATCGCTCTGCCAGTTCCTGGTTGCTAAAATTCTAATAGTTCCCTTAATGTCAGTTCATGTGACAAAACAAGCAAGAGAATCATTGTACCATCTAAACCGCTGTGAAATATATTTTCAATAACCCAAAATATAGTATTTTCAGCTGTTTGACGTTTGTGTTCAAAACTGAAACCAAAGATGCAAAAACTTCTTAGAATATAAATAGCACACATAGAACAGATCTACAGCTTCTTAGACTGGCTTTCAATGAGAATGACAGATCTATAACATATAGAACAGATCTACAGCTTCTTAGACTGGCTTTCAATGAGAATGACAGATCTATAACACATAGAACAGATCTACAGCTTCTTAGACTGGCTTTCAATGAGAATGACAGATCTATAACACATAGAACAGATCTACAGCTTCTTAGACTGGCTTTCAATGAGAATGACAGATCTACGTCTCACATTTCTATGTGAATTTGGCCAACTGAAAAGTTAAATATTGCAGCTTTAAGCAGCGTTTAGTCCTTCATTCACGAAGAATATAACATAGAAATGCCTCATGGGCTTTAGTTCAACCGTCATACCCCATCAAAGCCCAAAATATCCGCTGGTTTTGCTACAGTGTTTGTAAACAATGTCATTGTAAACAAACACTGTATAGCCTTAAAACACGGTTACCACTATCATTTTAATGTCATTGATGATCAATCTTTGCATCCATAGCTCTGTCTTTTGATTTTGAGTGTGGTTACAGTCTTCCGTCCTCATCTGTTGACCAAATCGGTGACGGGGGTCCACTTTGCTATTGTTTGAAATACAGATTGTCCCTTTCATGAATGTTTGTGATTAACATGGATTTCTGCTAATGTTCAGCGCTTTTGTCTCCTTAATGGAACGCATTCATCCCTGTTAGTTTTAGACTCAAATGTGGCAGACAGACAGACTCAATTGAAAGCCAAAATCTCTCGCTCGCTCGCTCGCAATCGCACACACACACACACACCTATATGGGGTGTTTAATAAACATTATTTAAGAAATATTTTTTGGGGGTAATTTAATTTTGTCAATATTTTGCATTATGTCTTGATTTAATTCCTACAAAACCTTGTCCAGTTAATGAGCTACATGTATTATTCTTATTATTTAGTTTCTCTCTTTATTTAGTAAAGATTCTGGCTTTAATAAGAGTTCCCTGTTTCCATCCTCCTCTCCTCCTCGATGAAAGATGACTTAGTGATGGGATGGATAATGACCAAACAGCACAAGGCAATTTAAAGGGAAGCCAAGAGAAGACCCCTCTCTCTCCCAATGTCACATCTGTTTGTTTTTTGGTTGCCGGAAAAATGCTTTTTTTATAAAAAAATAAATATCATTTTGTAAGTATTCATTCACACTCCCGAGGTGCAAGCTCAAATATTTTGGGATTTGAAATCTGCGTACATGAAATAACTAATGTGGCAGGAGAACAGTAAACTAATAAGCCTCGGGCCTCATTTATAAAACAGACTTATGATTCATTTTGATCTTAAGTTTGACTTATGCAGAAAACCACATATAAGTAGTTGTTTATAATACCTTACTTTGACGTGGGAATGATCTTATCTCTGAAAAGTCTAGAAAGTCTGAAAGTCTAGACTTGACGTAGGTGATTTTCCTGCTGGTTATGTAAGGTATGTATGTAATGTTATTTCGCCTTTGTAAGGGATTTCCTCCTCTTCTTCTTCCGAGGAGGAGAGGCGAGAAGGATCGGAGGACCAATATGCAGCGTGGTTAAAGTTCATGGTTCTTTAATCAGAGAAACTATACATGAACAGAATACAAAAGAAGAAATGTGAAAATCCAAAACAGTCCCGTGTGGCACAAACACTGACACAGGAGACAACCACCCACAAAATACCCAAAGAATATGGCTGCCTAAATATGGTTCCCAATCAGAGACAACGATAAACACCTGCATCTGATTGAGAACCACTCTAGGCAACCATAGACTTACCTAGAACACTACACTGAACACAACCCCATAAATCTAATAAACCCCTAGACAAGACAAAACACAAATATATCACCCATGTCACACCCTGGTTAGGCCAGGAATAACCAAAATAATAAAGAAAACACAGATAACTAAGGCCAGGGCGTGACAGCCTTTCAGTTTAAGGTCAGACCATTTCTTTCCCCTTTCAGTTTAAGGTCAGACCATTTCTTTCCCCTTTCAGTTTAAGGTCAGACCATTTCTTTCCCTTTCAGTTTAAGGTCAGACCATTTCTTTCCCCTTCAGTTTAAGGTCAGACCATTTCTTTCCCCTTTCAGTTTAAGGTCAGACCATTTATTTCCATTTCAGTTTAAGGTCAGACCATTTCTTTCCCCTACAGTTTAAGGTCAGACCATTTCTTTCCCCTTTCAGTTTAAGGTCAGACCATTTCTTTCCCCTACAGTTTAAGGTCAGACCATTTCTTTCCCCTTGCAGTTTAAGATCAGACCATTTCTTTCCCTTTCAGTTTAAGGTCAGACCATTTCTTTCCCCTTGCAGTTTAAGGTCAGACCATTTCTTTCCCCTTGCAGTTTAAGATCAGACCATTTCTTTCCCCTTGCAGTTTAAGGTCAGACCATTTCTTTCCCCTACAGTTTAAGGTCAGACCATTTCTTTCCCCTTACAGTTTAAGGTCAGACCATTTCTTTCCCCTTTCAGTTTAAGGTCAGACCATTTCTTTCCCCTACAGTTTAAGGTCAGACCATTTCTTTCCCCTACAGTTTAAGGTCAGACCATTTCTTTCCCCTACAGTTTAAGATCAGACCATTTCTTTCCCCTTGCAGTTTAAGATCAGACCATTTTATTTTTCCCATCAGCCACAGTGCTGTCTTGCTGTCCCGCCTCATTCACTGCAGCGGTGACACACTCCCAAAGATACCTGTTTCTGGCTTTTGTTTGACAACCCACTACTTAGTCCCACCGAATAATACGCGTTGCCTGTCTTCAATCTCCTCCTACCATCGCCGTGATCTCGTCTTTCGGACCGTGGCTATTCCTGTCTAAACCCTCGTTTGTGCTGTCATTCTATAAGGGGAAATCGCTGATTGTAAGGCACGTTCAGGTGCCGTCAATTTTAAGTAAAGTTGAGATCTATAGATCACAGGAGCGGCAAGCAAGGTGTTTTATGCTCAGTATCTTTTATGAATCAAACGGAAGCGTCGGAAATGATCTTACGACTAAGTTCAAGTATAAATCTAAGAACATTTGTTATAAATGAGGCCCCAGGTCTGGGTCTGTCAGTAGATCCACAGCCTAAAGCCATCTGCTCTCTACACCAGGTCCTGGTCTGTCAGTAGATCCACTGTCTAAAGCCATCTGCTCTCTACACCAGGTCCTGGTCTGTCAGTAGATCCACTGTCTAAAGCCATCTGCTCTCTACACCAGGTCCTGGTCTGTCAGTAGATCCACTGTCTAAAGCCATCTGCTCTCTACACCAGGTCCTGGTCTGTCAGTAGATCCACAGTCTAAAGCCATCTGCTCTCTACACCAGGTCCTGGTCTGTCAGTAGATCCACTGTCTAAAGCCATCTGCTCTCTACACCAGGTCCTGGTCTGTCAGTAGATCCACAGCCTAAATCCTGCTGGAGAGGGAGGATGGTGGAAAGAGTCATAGAGGGAGGATGATGGAAAGAGTCATAGAGGGAAGATAATGGAATGGGACCTACGGGTGGTAGAGAACACCCCATAGAGGGAGGATAATGGAATGGGACCTACGGGTGGTAGAGAACACCCCATAGAGGGAGGATAATGTATAGAGTCCTCCATGTCGTAGAGTACACCCCATAGAGGGAGGATAATGGAAAGAGTCCTACAGGTGGTAGAGAACACCCCATAGAGGGAGGATAATGTAAAGAGTCTTACAGGTGGTAGAGTATACCCGGAAATGCTCAGGAGGATAATCAAAGAGTCCTCCATGTGGTAGAGTACACCCCATAGAGGGAGGATAATGGAAAGAGTCTTACAGGTGGTAAAGTATACCTTTTAGAGGGAGGATAATGGAAAGAGTCCTATGGGTGGTCAGTATACCCCATAGAGGGAGGATAATGTATAGGGTCCTCCATGTCAAAGAGTACACCCCAAAGAGGGAGGATAATGGAAAGGGTCCTATGGGTGTAGAGTATCCCCATAGAGGGAGGATAATGGAAAGAGTCTTACAGGTAGTAGAGTATACCCCATAGAGGGAGGATAATGTATAGATCCTACATGTGGTAGAGTACACCCCAGTAGAGGGAGGATAATGGAAAGGGTCCGGAAATGTCAGTATCTTTTATGACCCCAAAGGGAGGATAATGGAAAGAGTCTTACAGGAATCAAACGTATACCCCAAAGAGGGAGGATAATGAATAGAGTCCTCCATGTGGTAGAGTACCCCATAGTGGGAGGATAATGGAAAGAGTCCTACAGGTGGTAGAGTACACCCCATAGAGGAGGATAATGGAAAGAGTCCTACAGGTGGTAGAGTACATCCCATAGTGGGAGGATAATGTCAGAGTCCTTTTGTGGTAAGTACACCCCAAATGAGGAGGATAATGGAAAGAGTCCTACAGGTGGTAGAGTACACCCCATAGAGGGAGGATAATGGAAAGAGTCCTACAGGTGGTAAGTATACCCCATAGAGGGAGGATAATGGAAAGGGTCCTATGGGTGGTATCTTTTATACCCCATAGAGGGAGGATAATGGAAAGAGTCTTACAGGTGGTAGAGTATACCCCATAAGCGTCGGAAAGAGGGAGGATAATGTATAGAGTCCTACATGTGGTAGAGTACACCCCATAGAGGGAGGATAATGGAAAGGGTCCTATGGGTGGTCAGTAGTATACCCCATAGAGGGAGGATAATGGAAAGAGTCTTACAGGTGGTCAAACGTATACCCCATAAATGGGAGGATAATGTCAAAGAGTCCTACATGTGGTAGAGTACACCCCATAGAGGGAGGATAATGGAAAGAGTCCTATGGGTGGTAGAGTATACCCCATAGAGGGAGGATAATGGAAAGAGTCTTACAGGTGGTAGAGTATACCCCATAGAGGGAGGATAATGTATAGAGTCCTACATGTGGTAGAGTACACCCCATAGTGGGAGGATAATGGAAAGAGTCCTACAGGTGGTAGAGTACACCCCATAGAGGGAGGATAATGGAAAGAGTCCTACAGGTGGTAGAGTACATCCCATAGTGGGAGGATAATGTATAGAGTCCTCCATGTGGTAGAGTACACCCCATAGAGGGAGGATAATGGAAAGAGTCCTACAGGTGGTAGAGTATATATACCCCATAGAGGGAGGATAATGGAAAGAGTCCTACAGGTGGTAGAGTATACCCCATAGAGGGAGGATAATGGAAAGGGTCCTATGGGTGGTAGAGTATACCCCATAGAGGGAGGATAATGGAAAGAGTCTTACAGGTGGTAGAGTATACCCCATAGAGGGAGGATAATGTATAGAGTCCTACATGTGGTAGAGTACACCCCATAGAGGGAGGATAATGGAAAGGGTCCTATGGGTGGTAGAGTATACCCCATAGAGGGAGGATAATGGAAAGAGTCTTACAGGTGGTAGAGTATACCCCATAGAGGGAGGATAATGTATAGAGTCCTACATGTGGTAGAGTACACCCCATAGAGGAGGATAATGGAAAGGTCCTATGGGTGGTAGAGTATACCCCATAGAGGGAGGATAATGGAAAGAGTCTTACAGGTGGTAGAGTATACCCCATAGAGGGAGGATAATGTATAGAGTCCTCCATGTGGTAGAGTACACCCCATAGTGGGAGGATAATGGAAAGAGTCCTACAGGTGGTAGAGTACACCCCATAGAGGGAGGATAATGGAAAGAGTCCTACAGGTGGTAGAGTACATCCCATAGTGGGAGGATAATGGAAAGAGTCCTCCATGTGGTAGAGTACACCCCATAGAGGGAGGATAATGGAAAGAGTCCTACAGGTGGTAGAGTACACCCCATAGAGGGAGGATAATGGAAAGAGTCCTACAGGTGGTAGAGTATACCCCATAGAGGGAGGATAATGGAAAGGGTCCTATGGGTGGTAGAGTATACCCCATAGAGGGAGGATAATGGAAAGATTCTTACAGGTGGTAGAGTATACCCCATAGAGGGAGGATAATGTATAGAGTCCTACATGTGGTAGAGTACACCCCATAGAGGGAGGATAATGGAAAGGGTCCTATGGGTGGTAGAGTATACCCCATAGAGGGAGGATAATGGAAAGAGTCTTACAGGTGGTAGAGTATACCCCATAGAGGGAGGATAATGTATAGAGTCCTACATGTGGTAGAGTACACCCCATAGAGGGAGGATAATGGAAAGAGTCCTATGGGTGGTAGAGTATACCCCATAGAGGGAGGATAATGGAAAGAGTCTTACAGGTGGTAGAGTATACCCCATAGAGGGAGGATAATGTATAGAGTCCTACATGTGGTAGAGTACACCCCATAGAGGGAGGATAATGGAAAGAGTCCTACAGGTGGTAGAGTACACCCCATAGTGGGAGGATAATGTATAGGGTCCTCCATGTGGTCGAGTACACCCCATAGAGGGAGGATAATGGAAAGAGTTTTACAGGTGGTAGAGTATATATACCCCATAGAGGGAGGATAATGTATAGAGTCCTACAGGTGGTAGAGTATACCCCATAGAGGGAGGATAATGGAAAGAGTCCTACAGGTGGTAGAGTACACCCCATAGAGGTGTAACTGAGAGAGGTAGAACTAAAGGCAAAATGGGAACAACAGAAACTAGAGCTGGAGCACAAGGAAAGAGAGCTTGCAACCAGACTAGAACAAAAACAAGAAGAATGTGTGCATGCCATTCGATTAAGAAAGAAGGATCTGGAAACACTCAGAATCCAGTCAGGCCATCCTGTGGTGGTGTGGTTCTCAAGAGGTCAAGAGGTCAAGGACCTTGACGATTTAAAGACACTCATACTTCTCTGGTAGTTCACGAATTGCCTTAATGACAGGGTTGGTACCTTCATTCATGAGCACAAGGATCTCACTCTTGAGAAAGCTGTAGTCCTTGCAGATGAGTTCGTGTTGACACATAAAACTACATTCACAAACAAAGCACCCAGTTGATATCCCTACGCAGAAAGCAATCCAGAGAGGGTCTACACTGCCCAAAGATAAGGATTGGCAGAAAACTGTTTTTTTTGTTGTATGTGGCACTTTGTCATTACTGCCGTGAGAAAGCTACATTATCTCTAGTGTTCTAAAGTTGAAACAGAAAAATGAGTGAGAGAAAAAGCAGTTTCTTTTCGATGGAGAACCCATTAAAACTCTGGTTCATCTGGTGTGTATGTCCTAAACAAGAGTTTGGTTCGTGTGTCTGCCAGGTGGGGATTGCTGTTGTTTTTTTATTTATTTTTTTATTTAACCTTTGTTTATACAGTTTTTTTCTCATTGAGATAACATCTCTTTTCCACGAGAGGCCAGGTCCAATAGCAGCGTTTTCAGACACAACAACTTACATACAAGACAACATTAAACAAAACTATAAACACACTATAAACTATAAAACTATAAACAATACAACAAAAACATGTTACGTTAACAAACACGAAAGTCTTGACTAATAAACAGCTAAAGACAATTACACTCTTCTATGATATGTACTGTACATCAATCAAGTGTTTACACTCCACCAAGAAAACTAGATCATCACATTTTTAAATGTTCAGGAGAGAATTCCAGGTCCACAGAGCTTAGTAACTAAAACTATTTCTACCATGACCCGTTCTAATTTTTGGTACTGTTAGAAGCAAATGAGAATGGGAACGTAATTGATATTTATTTACTGACCTGATTAAAAAAGAACAGAAATAAAATGGCATTTTACCCAATATGGCCTTATAAATCGGTGTTAAGCAGCCGGTGAAGATACAGCCACTGGGGCAGCCCGGTGAGGGTGCTTTGCCTTTTTCTGACACCTCAGCAACTGGTTACAGTGTGTTAGTACAAGGCGTGGAGATGGGTTGCATGAAAGTTTATTTGTATAATGTGAACCACGAGTCTGATATTATTTCTGGTTCCGTTGTCGTTGGAGTGAGGCCTAGCCTACCGGTGAAGCGGGTCTTATTTATTTTGGGAAACGACTTGGCTGGAGGGAAGGTCGTGTCAAATCCTGTTATTTGTAAGGAACTCAGAGTGGATAAACCTGATTGGTCATCAGAAAAGTACCATAGAGTGTTCCCAGTGTGTGCCATTACACGTGCAATGTCTAAGAAAGTTGCAGAGAGCAAGTCTAGTGTGGGTTTGTTTGCCGTCATCCAACAATCCCACAATGGTCGATCTGACTGAGACGTTGATGGGTGATCCTAATTTCGGTAAACCTTCTGAGTTGACCTCTCATTTGAAAATCCCAAAGGCAGACCACTGACACAAGAGAGGGTCACTACAGTCGACACTTCAATGTCCAGGAAACAGCTGATTGCTGAACAGAGTAAACATCTTTCCCTCTCACCTCTTTTTTTGTTGTTGATACGTCCAAGAAGTTTGATGACGTTTGTGTGGGTTACAGAGATGGTTTTCTGATGAGGAAATGGCGTTCTCACACCACTTCTGGGCAACAGTTGGCCCAGGGTATCTCAAATTGGACTGCAACAAGAGATACGGAGGTTGGCTCTCGATGGTAGTATGGCTACTTCTTCTCGCCTGGCCTGAAACAGGATGTTGTGACTTACTGTAAATCCTGTTGCATTTGCCAGCGGACGAGTAAAACCAAGCCAAAGTGTACTGGTTGCAACTTTACAGCCTATTCCTGTCAGCAGAGTTATGGTGGAGTGTGTTGGTCCTTTGTCCAAAGCAAAGAGTGGTGGATAAGTTTCTCTTGACTATCATGTACACTGCCACTCGTTTCCCTGAGGCCATTCCACTGAGGAAAATCACGGCTCCCAGTATTGCTAAGAACCTGGTGAAATGTCAATGTTTGTACTTCTGTAAGTAGTGCAATCAAACAAAGGTTTGAATTTCATATGAACGGTCTTCCAGCAAGAGCTACAGCAGATGGGTGTTATGCATTTCCTCTCTAGTGCCTACCACCCAGAGTCTCAAGTTACTCTGCAGAGATTTCATCAGACTTTCAAGTCTGTGTTGAGAGCTTACTGCTTTAAGTTTGAGAAAAACTGGGATGAATGGGACCTTCTTGTGCTGTTTGCAGTGCGAGAGGTTGTTCAGGAATCTCTCGGTTTTAGTCATGTCAGAGGTCCTTTGAGCTTGCTGAGAGAGAGGTTGTTGCAAGGTAACACCTTAAACGAACACCTTAAACAAATCTGTTGGAGTATGTTAGTGGTTTTTGATATAGATTGCACCCTGCCTGTGAGTTTGCCAGTAGGAATCTGGAGATGACAGTTTGGTGTGACCAAGTCCTAGTTTTGTTGTCTATTCTTGTTTTGAGAAATGAAGACTATTCGATTCCAAGAAACTGAAGTTCTCGAACAACCCTTCACAGAACAAACTGGCTCTAACCAGAATAGAACGAGAAGTGGGAGGCTCCGGTGCACAACTTAGCAAGGGGACAAGTACATTAAATCAAATCAAATCAAATGTATTTATATAGCCCTTCGTACATCAGCTGATATCTCAAAGTGCTGTACAGAAACCCAGCCTAAAACCCCAAACAGCAAGCAATGCAGGTGTTGAAGCACGTTGGCTAGGAAAAACTCCCTAGAAAGGACAAAACCTAGAGAGGAACCAAGCTATGATGGGTGGCCAGTCATCTTCTGGCTGTGCTGGGTGGAGATTATAACAGAACATGGCCAAGATGTTCAAATGTTCATAAATGACCAGCATGGTCAAATAATAGGTCTGAAACAGATAGCACGTCCGATGAACAGGTCAGGGTTCCAAAACTGCAGGCAGAACAGTTGAAACTGGAGCAGCAGCACGGCCAGGTGGACTGGGGACAGCAAGGAGTCATCAGGCCAGGTAATCCTGAGGCATGGTCCTAGGGCTCAGGTCCTCTGAGAGAGAGAAAGAAAGAGAGAAATAGAGAATTAGAGAGAGCATACTTAAATTAAATTCACACAGGACTCTGGATAAGACAGGAGAAGTACTCCAGATATAACAAACTGACCCTAACCCCCAGACACATAGACTACTGCAGCATAAATACTGGAGGCTGAGACAGGAGGGGTCAGGAGACACTGTGGCCCCATCCGATGATACCCCCGGACAGGACGGATATAACCCCACCCACTTTGCCAAAGCACAGCCCCCACACCTCTAGAGGGATATCTTCAACCACCAACTTACCATCCTGAGACAAGGCCGAGTATAGCCCACAAAGATCTCCGCCACGGCACAACTCTGATTTTTGCAATGTTACGTAGATGGAAAAAAGCTTTCCTTGAAACAGTCTTGATATGTTCGTCAAAAAGAGAGATCAGGGTCCAGAGTAATGCTGAGGTCCTTCACAGTTTTATTTGTGACCACTGTACAACCATTAAGATTAATTGTCAGATTCTACAGATCTCTTTGTTTCTTGGGACCTAGAACAAGCAGCTCTGTTTTGTCCGAGTTTAAAAGTAGAAAGTTAGTGTCTAGTTTGAGAAACAGACACCTCGCAAGTCCTCAACTGACAGCTTTATTAAATAGTACCCGCAAGACACACTCAACGTCAAAGTAAAGAGGTGATTCCGGGATGCAGAGTTGCAAAGAAAAAGCCGCATCTCAGACTGGCCAATAAAAAAGAAAAGATAAAGATGGGTAAAAGAACACAGATATTGGACAGAGGAACTCAGGTCCTACGTGTGAATCGAACCCCGGCGTTGCTCTACCAACTGATATAACACAGACACTGGACAGAGGAACTCAGTTTATTACGGGTCCCACGTGTGAATCGAACCCCGGCGTTGCTCTACCAACTGATATAACACAGACACTGGACAGAGGAACTCAGTTTATTACGGGTCCTACGTGTGAATCGAACCCCGGCGTTGCTCTACCAACTGATATACAGTTGAAGTAGGAAGTTTACATACACTTAGGTTGGAGTCATTAAAACTCATTTGTCCACCATTCCACACATTTCTTTTTAACAAACTATAGTTTTGGCAAGTCGGTTAGGACATCTACTTTGTGCATGACACAAGTAATTTTTCCAACAATTGTTTTCAGGCAGATCATTTCACTTATAATGCACTGTAACACAATTCCAGTGGGTCAGAAGTTTACATACACTAAGTTGACTGAGCCTTTAAAGATCTTGGATGTATTTCAAGGCTTAACTTCAAGCTCAGTGTCTCTTTGCTTGA
Organism: Oncorhynchus keta; assembly: GCF_023373465.1. Lineage (NCBI taxonomy): Eukaryota > Metazoa > Chordata > Actinopteri > Salmoniformes > Salmonidae > Oncorhynchus > Oncorhynchus keta. Next base: position 56,367,080 of record NC_068438.1, on the reverse strand, counting down.
CATCATGGGAAAATAAAATGTAATCAGCCAAGACCTCAGAAATAAAATTGTAGACCTCCACAAGTCTGGATCATCCTTGGGAGCAATTTCCAAATGCCTGATGATACCACGTTCATCTGTATGCAAGTACAAACACCATGGGACCACACAGCCGTCATACCGCTCAGGAAGGAGATGCGTTCTGTCTCCTAGAGATGAATGTACTTTAGTGCGAAAAGTGCAAATCAATTCCAGAACAACAGCAAAGGATCTTATGAAGATGCTGGAGGAAACCGGTACAAAAGTATCTATATCCACAGTAAAACGAGTCCTATATCGACATAACCTGAAAGGCCGCTCAGCAAGGAAGAAGCCACTGCTCCAAAACCGCCATAAAAAAGCCAGACTACGGTTTGCAACTGCACATGAGGACAAAGATCGTACTTTTTGGAGCAATGTCCTCTGGTCTGATGAAACAAAAATCAAACTGTTTGGCGATAATGACAATCGTTATGTTTGGAGGAAAAAGGGGGAGGCTTGCAAGCCGAAGAACACCATCCCAAACCTTGAAGCATGGGGGTGGCAGCATCATGTTGTGTGTGTGCTTTGCTGCAGGAGGGACTGGTGCACTTCACAAACTTGATGGCGTCATGAGGAAGGAAATTATGTGGATATAGAGAGATGCGGGCAACAGGAAGTGGCTAATTAGTCTGGCTGCACATCTGACTGGCTGACTTACTGCACATTGAGAATGTATATGACTAAACTCAACAAAAAAAGAAGAAGAAACTGTATTATGAAGCCAAGATCAGTGATATAAAGATTGGAAATAAACGTTGCAGTACTTTAAATGAAAGAAAGACAAATTCTACTAATCAGATTGAATGATTACTTCATTGGCAAAGTGGGCAAAGTGGGCAAAGTGGGCAAAGTGTATTTGGTACAAATCATTCCTGAAGTTCTAGACCTCAGCTGGATCTGATCATGAATGATGTGGCTGTTGAACAAGTTGAGGAGACTAAATTACTTGGTGTTACCTTAGATTGTAAACTGTCATGGTCAAAACGTATAGATTCAATGGTTGTAAAGATGGGGAGCGGTATGTCCGTAATAAAGAGATCTGCTTTTTTTGATACCACACTCCAAAAAGTCCTGCAGACTCTAGTTTTGTCTTGATTATTGTCCAGTCGTGTGGTCAAGTGCTGAAAAGAAAGACCTAGTTAAACTGCCTGCTGGCCCAGAACAGAGTGGCATGTCTTACTCTTCACCGTAATCAGAGGGCTGAAAACCAGTGGTAGGCTGTTCATTGACTACAGCTCAGCGTTCAACACCATAGCGCCCTCAAAGCTCATCACCAAGCTAAGGAACCTGGGACTAAACATCTCTCTCTGCAACTGGAACCTGGGACTAAACACCTCTCTCTGCAACTGGAACCTGGGACTAAACACCTCTCTCTGCAACTGGAACCTGGGACTAAACATCTCTCTCTGCAACTGGAACCTGGGACTAAACACCTCCCTCTGCAACTGGAACCTGGGACTAAACACCTCTCTCTGCAACTGGAACCTGGGACTAAACATCTCTCTCTGCAACTGGAACCTGGGACTAAACACCTCTCTCTGCAACTGGAACCTGGGACTAAACATCTCTCTCTGCAACTGGAACCTGGGACTAAACACCTCTCTCTGCAACTGGAACCTGGGACTAAACACCTCTCTCTGCAACTGGAACCTGGGACTAAACATCTCTCTCTGCAACTGGAACCTGGGACTAAACATCTCTCTCTGCAACTGGAACCTGGGACTAAACACCTCTCTCTGCAACTGGAACCTGGGACTAAACACCTCTCTCTGCAACTGGAACCTGGGACTAAACATCTCTCTCTGCAACTGGAACCTGGGACTAAACACCTCTCTCTGCAACTGGAACCTGGGACTAAACACCTCCCTCTGCAACTTGATCCTGGACTTCTTGACAGGCCGGGTGGTGAGGATAGGTAGCAACACATCTGCCATGCTGATCCTCAACACTCACTGTTCACCCACGACTACAGCACCATTAAATTTGCACGACGAGACAGCCTATAGGGAGGAGGTCAGAGACCTGGCCGGGTGGTGCCAGAATAACAACCTATCCCTCCCTCACTGTAACCGAAACTAAGGAGATGATTGTGGACTACAGGAAAAGGAACAGCTAGCACGTCCCCATTCTCATCGACGGGACTGTAGTGGAGCAGGTTGAGAGCTTCAAGTTCCTTGGTGTCCACATCAACAACAAACGAGATTGGTCCAAACACACCAAGACAGCTGCGACGAGGGCACGGCAAAGCCTATTCCCCCTCAGGAAACTAAAAAGATTTAGCATGGGTCCTGAGATCCTCAAAAGGTTCTACAGCTGCAACATAGAGAGCATCCTGACCGGTTGCATCACTGCCTGGTACGGCAATTGCTCTGCCTCCGACCGCAAGGCACTTCAGAGGGTAGTGCGTACGGCCCAGTACATCACTGGGGATAAGCTGCCTGCCATCCAGGACCTCTACACCAGGCAGTGTCAGAGGAAGGTCCTAAAAATTGGCAAAGACCCCAGCCACCCCAGTCATAGACGGTTCTCTCTACTACCGCATGGCAAGCGGTACCGGAGCGCCAAGTCTAGGACAAAAAGGCTTCTCAACAGTTTTTACCCCCCAAGCCATAAGACTCCTGAACAGGTAATCAAATGGTTACACAGACTATTTGCATTGTGTGCCCCCCAACCCCTCTTTTACGCTGCTGCTACTCTCTGTTTATCATATATGCATAGTCACTTTAACTATACATTCATGTACATACTACCTCAATTGGCCCGACCTACCAGTGCTACTGCACATTGGCTAACCGGGCTATCTGCATTGTGTTCCACAACCCACCAACCCCTCTTTTACACTACTGCTACTCTCTGTTCATCATATATGCATAGTCACTTTAACCATATCTACATGTACATACTACCTCAATCAGCCTGACTAACAGGTGTCTGTATATAGCCTTGCTACTCTTGTTACTCTTATTTCAAATGTCTTTTTACTGTTGTTTTATTTCTTTACTTACCTACACACACCACACACACATACCTTTTTTTTCTCACCATTGGTTAGAGTCTGTAAGTAAGCATTTGACTGTAAGGTCTACCTACACCTGTTGTATTCGACGCACGTGACAACTACACTTTGATTTGATTTGAGTCTCTCTTGGCTAAGAATTGAGAAGACTGAAGCATCACTTCTTCTTTTAATAATAAACAAGAATGTGTTGAAAATCCCAAATTGTTTGCGTAGTGTAAGTGTTTAAATACTGGAGAGTCGAGACCAAATCACGGGCACTGGACAGAGTGGATTTCAGTTGTAACAAAAGGCAGTTTATTGAGTCAAAAGATATCTTGTCCCGCAGTTTTACGTGCACGGACCTAGTTCATTTAACTCTGTATGGAGTCAGGTGAAAAAGGGACTTAGACAGGTTTACAGCAGATTTTATACATGGAATATGTAGGTGGAGTCTTGTCGTGTTGGTCTTCTGAATGGTCCCGACGGGTTGGAGGCGGACCTGCTCTAGCCAGAGCAGGAGCCCAATTGGTGCAGAGCAGAGTCTTCTGCTCTGAGCACCCGACCAGTAGAAGGGGGTTAGATGTGTGTGTTTAAACAAGAAGGTATTTGTGTGTCAGGAAATCTGATACAGGAGAGCAGAGGGGGTCGTGAAAGAAGAGAACAGAGGGGGTCGTGAAAGAAGAGAACAGAGGGGGTCGTGAAAGAAGAGAACAGAGGGGGTCGTGAAAGAAGAGAACAGAGGGGGTCGTGAAAGAAGAGAGCAGAGGGGGTCGTGAAAGAAGAGAACAGAGGGGGTCGTGAAAGAAGAGAACAGAGGGGGTCGTGAAAGAAGAGAACAGAGGGGGTCGTGAAAGAAGAGAACAGAGGGGGTCGTGAAAGAAGAGAACAGAGGGGGTCGTGAAAGAAGAGAGCAGAGGGGGTCGTGAAAGAAGAGAACAGAGGGGGTCGTGAAAGAAGAGAACAGAGGGGGTCGTGAAAGAAGAGAGCAGAGGGGGTCGTGAAAGAAGAGAACAGAGGGGGTCGTGAAAGAAGAGAACAGAGGGGGTCGTGAAACAACAGACCTGAGGGGGGCAGTTTTATTGCTGGGTGTGTGAGCTGGTTCCTGTTTTAGCAGGGGTACGTAAAATGACTTGAGTCAGGCGGTTTAGCTTGGCGCTGTATAATATATGAGCTATGTGTATGAATGTTTATATATATATATATGACAGTAGTCAACTTACACACAGCTCTGACATACACACTTAACCCACCAGACAAGCCACCTGTGGTCTTTTCACAGTCACCAAATCCACAACAAATTCAAGAACATGTACAATATTATATAGATCATTTTTTCACGGCACTCCATTCCATCTCATGTCGCTCAAATAAAGAGCAAACCTGGTTTAAGAAAAACAGATATAGCAACACCTCACGGCACAACGCCTCTCCCCTATTTGATCTAGATAGTTTGTGTGTATCTATCGATATGGAGGCTACATGTGCCTTCTTATAAATGCATGTAGTTCTGTCCTGGAGCTGTTCTTGTCTATTAATGTTCTGTATTATGTTTCATGTTCTGTGTTGGATCCCAGGAAGTGTAGCTGCTGCTTTCGCAACAGCTACTGGGTATCCTAATAAAATAACAAATACCAAGAAAACTAGCTTTGTTTTCAGAAGGTATCAAAATGGTGAATACACAGAGCTGCAATAGTCTGGTAGCCAGTTATGGATGGATAAAAGTCTGCTAAACCGTTCAATGCCACCATTTACGGAGGGCAGAGGGCCAGATATTATGGGGTGTTTTTCAAAGTCAATTAGTGACCCAATCAGTTCTTTAAAATCCATCTTCGGCTGTTCTGAGCTGCCCTTCATAATGTCATTGAATCCCACATGAACTATGTTACACTCAATCGGTTTAAAATGTTTGGGAGGGGCTTATTGATGTCTTGATGCAGGTTTAGAATGCCGGAGAATGGCCGTTCCTACCCCTCACACAACCTTCCAGGGGTCCACAAGAAGCAGGATAGCATACGCCCACTGCTCCCGGCGATAGATCCAGACCTCCCACAGCAGGCAGAGCCCCGTTAGGTCCAGACCTCCCACAGCAGGCAGAACCCCGTTAGGTCCAGACATCCCACAGCAGGCAGAACCCCGTTAGGTCCAGACATCCCACAGCAGGCAGAGAGAGCCCCGTTAGGTCCAGACCTCCCACAGCAGGCAGAACCCCGTTAGGTCCAGACCTACCACAGCAGGCAGAGCCCCGTTAGGTCCAGACCTCCCACAGTAGGCAGAGCCCCGTTAGGTCCAGACCTCCCACAGCAGGCAGAACCCCGTTAGGTCCAGACCTACCACAGCAGGCAGAGCCCCGTTAGGTCCAGACCTCCCACAGTAGGCAGAGCCCCGTTAGGTCCAGACCTACCACAGCAGGCAGAGCCCCGTTAGGTCCAGACCTACCACAGCAGGCAGAGCCCCGTTAGGTCCAGACCTCCCACAGTAGGCAGAGCCCCGTTAGGTCCAGACCTCCCACAGCAGGCAGAGCCCCGTTAGTTCCAGACCTCCCACAGCAGACAGAGCCCCGTTAGGTCCAGACCTCCCACAGCAGGCAGAACCCCGTTAGGTCCAGACCTACCACAGCAGGCAGAACCCCGTTAGGTCCAGACCTACCACAGCAGGCAGAGCCCCGTTAGGTCCAGACCTACCACAGCAGGCAGAACCCCGTTAGGTCCAGACCTACCACAGCAGGCAGAACCCCGTTAGGTCCAGACCTCCCACAGCAGACAGAGCCCCGTTAGGTCCAGACCTCCCACAGCAGACAGAGCCCCGTTAGGTCCAGACCTCCCACAGCAGGCAGAACCCCGTTAGGTCCAGACCTCCCACAGCAGGCAGAGCCCCGTTAGTTCCAGACCTCCCACAGCAGACAGAGCCCCGTTAGGTCCAGGCCTCCCACAGCAGGCAGAACCCCGTTAGGTCCAGACCTACCACAGCAGGCAGAACCCCGTTAGGTCCAGACCTACCACAGCAGGCAGAGCCCCGTTAGGTCCAGACCTCCCACAGTAGGCAGAGCCCCGTTAGGTCCAGACCTCCCACAGCAGGCAGAGCCCCGTTAGGTCCAGACCTCCCACAGCAGGCAGAACCCCGTTAGGTCCAGACCTACCACAGCAGGCAGAACCCCGTTAGGTCCAGACCTCCCACAGCAGACAGAGCCCCGTTAGGTCCAGACCTACCACAGCAGGCAGAACCCCGTTAGGTCCAGACCTCCCACAGCAGGCAGAACCCCGTTAGGTCCAGACCTCCCACAGCAGACAGAGCCCCGTTAGGTCCAGACCTCCCACAGCAGGCAGAACCCCGTTAGGTCCAGACCTCCCACAGCAGACAGAGCCCCGTTAGGTCCAGAGAGAGGGAGAGGAGCCAAACTCCACAATGAAGCCGGAGACAGCGTAGTTGGAGTCAGCACAACCGTCGCAGACACAGGCAGTCCCAGCGATGAAGACTCAGATAGATCTGACACCAAGGAGGTGTCAATCTGTTCCTCTGACCTCTGACCTCTCGCAGACACACCAGTCCTCTTAGCAGCATGCTGCTGCCTTCAGTTTCCAAGAATTGTGACTTGGGACCAGAGCTGATTGGAACAGTCTTCTTCCTGTTCTCAGTCTACTCCACAACAAGATGTAGGAGGGGAACAGACGGAGACGATTTCCTCGGCAGGCAAGTTCCAGAAAGCACGGGCCATTCGGATAGGGACAGATGACAAGGCGGGAATACGTCCATCAGGCCCAAGCGGCGTCCAGCCACAGGAGTCGAGAACGAGAATGTTCCAATTTGCGTTTTCCCCATAAATTGGTGCCAGATTGAAATTTGCTTTGTAAGTATAGCCACCTCATTGCTGTCATTGCTGAAACTCCGGAATGTCAATATGGTCCCGATAAGAGTTCAATAAACACAACTTATACAGCGCTGGAAATGTTCGTCAGCTATTCCAGGCGAAGTGGGCTCCATTGTAACCGAGCTAGCTCGATAGTTGGTAGCAGGTGTTGACTCAACATTTTATCTAAAACCCCATTACCAGATGTTAGGTCATGTGTTTTATCTAAAACCCAATTACCAGATGTTAGGTCATGTGTTTTATCTAAAACCCCATTACCAGATGTTAGGTCATGTGTTTTATCTAAAACCCCATTACCAGGTGTTAGGTCATGTGTTTTATCTAAAACCCCATTACCAGATGTTAGGTCATGTGTTTTATCTAAAACCCCATTACCAGATGTTAGGTCATGTGTTTTATCTAAAACCCCATTACCAGATGTTAGGTCATGTGTTTTATCTAAAACCCCATTACCAGGTGTTAGGTCATGTGTTTTATCTAAAACCCCATTACCAGATGTTAGGTCATGTGTTTTATCTAAAACCCAATTACCAGATGTTAGGTCATGTGTTTTATCTAAAACCCCATTACCAGGTGTTAGGCCATGTGTTTTATCTAAACCCCATTACCAGGTGTTAGGTCATGTGATTTATCTAAACCCCATTACCAGGTGTTAGGTCATGTGTTTTATCTAAAACCCCATTACCAGCTGTTAGGTCATGTGTTTTATCTAAAACCCCATTACCAGATGTTAGGTCATGTGATTTATCTAAAACCCCATTACCAGATGTTAGGTCATGTGTTTTATCTAAAACCCCATTACCAGCTGTTAGGTCATGTGTTTTATCTAAACCCCATTACCAGCTGTTAGGCCATGTGTTTTATATAAAACCCCATTACCAGCTGTTAGGCCATGTGTTTTATCTAAACCCCATTACCAGGTGTTAGGTCATGTGTTTTATCTAAACCCCATTACCAGGTGTTAGGTCATGTGTTTTATCTAAAACCCCATTACCAGGTGTTAGGTCATGTGTTTTATCTAAAACCCCATTACCAGCTGTTAGGTCATGTGTTTTATCTAAAACCCCATTACCAGATGTTAGGTCATGTGTTGTTGATTTATCTAAAACCCCATTACCAGCTGTTAGGTCATGTGATTTATCTAAAACCCCATTACCAGATGTTAGGTCATGTGTTTTATCTAAAACCCCATTACCAGATGTTAGGTCATGTGTTTTATCTAAAACCCCATTACCAGCTGTTAGGTCATGTGTTTTATCTAAAACCCCATTACCAGGTGTTAGGTCATGTGTTTTATCTAAAACCCCATTACCAGATGTTAGGTCATGTGTTTTATCTAAAACCCCATTACCAGATGTTAGGTCATGTGTTTTATCTAAAACCCCATTACCAGCTGTTAGGTCATGTGTTTTATCTAAAACCCCATTACCAGATGTTAGGTCATGTGTTTTATCTAAAACCCCATTACCAGCTGTTAGGTCATGTGTTTTATCTAAAACCCCATTACCAGATGTTAGGTCATGTGTTGTTGATTTATCTAAAACCCCATTACCAGATGTTAGGTCAGGTGTTTTATCTAAAACCCCATTACCAGGTGTTAGGTCATGTGTTTTATCTAAAACCCCATTACCAGCTGTTAGGTCATGTGTTTTATCTAAAACCCCATTACCAGATGTTAGGTCATGTGTTGTTGATTTATCTAAAACCCCATTACCAGCTGTTAGGTCATGTGATTTATCTAAAACCCCATTACCAGATGTTAGGTCATGTGTTTTATCTAAAACCCCATTACCAGATGTTAGGTCATGTGTTTTATCTAAAACCTCATTACCAGGTGTTAGGTCATGTGTTTTATCTAAAACCTCATTACCAGCTGTTAGGTCATGTGTTTTATCTAAAACCCCATTACCAGATGTTAGGTCATGTGTTTTATCTAAAACCCCATTACCAGATGTTAGGTCATGTGTTGTTGATTTATCTAAAACCCCATTACCAGCTGTTAGGTCATGTGTTTTATCTAAACCCCATTACCAGATGTTAGGTCATGTGTTTTATCTAAAACCCCATTACCAGCTGTTAGGTCATGTGTTTTATCTAAAACCCCATTACCAGATGTTAGGTCATGTGTTTTATCTAAAACCCCATTACCAGCTGTTAGGCCATGTGTTTTATATAAAACCCCATTAGCAGATGTTAGGTCATGTGTTTTATCTAAAACCCCATTACCAGCTGTTAGGCCATGTGTTTTATATAAAACCCCATTACCAGATGTTAGGTCATGTGTTTTATCTAAACCCCATTACCAGGTGTTAGGTCATGTGTTGTTGATTTATCTAAAACCCCATTACCAGATGTTAGGTCATGTGTTTTATCTAAAACCCCATTACCAGGTGTTAGGTCATGTGTTTTATCTAAAACCCCATTACCAGATGTTAGGTCATGTGTTGTTGATTTATCTAAAACCCCATTACCAGATGTTAGGTCATGTGTTTTATCTAAAACCCCATTACCAGATGTTAGGTCATGTGTTTTATCTAAAACCCCATTACCAGATGTTAGGTCATGTGTTTTATCTAAAACCCCATTACCAGATGTTAGGTCATGTGTTTTATCTAAAACCCCATTACCAGATGTTAGGTCATGTGTTTTATCTAAAACCCCATTACCAGCTGTTAGGTCATGTGTTTTATCTAAACCCCATTACCAGCTGTTAGGTCATGTGTTTTATCTAAAACCCCATTACCAGATGTTAGGTCATGTGTTTTATCTAAACCCCATTACCAGGTGTTAGGTCATGTGTTTTATCTAAAACCCCATTACCAGCTGTTAGGTCATGTGTTTTATCTAAAACCCCATTACCAGCTGTTAGGTCATGTGTTTTATCTAAAACCCCATTACCAGGTGTTTGGTCATGTGTTTTATCTAAAAACCCCATTACCAGATGTTAGGTCATGTGTTGTTGATTTATCTAAAACCCCATTACCAGATGTTAGGTCATGTGTTTTATCTAAAACCCCATTACCAGCTGTTAGGTCATGTGTTTTATCTAAAACCCCATTACCAGATGTTAGGTCATGTGTTTTATCTAAACCCCATTACCAGATGTTAGGTCATGTGTTTTATCTAAACCCCATTACCAGCTGTTAGGTCATGTGTTTTATCTAAAACCCCATTACCAGATGTTAGGTCATGTGTTGTTGATTTATCTAAACCCCATTACCAGATGTTAGGTCATGTGTTTTATCTAAAACCCCATTACCAGCTGTTAGGTCATGTGTTTTATCTAAAACCTGTTAGGTCATGTGTTTTATCTAAAACCCCATTACCAGATGTTAGGTCATGTGTTTTATCTAAAACCCCATTACCAGCTGTTAGGTCATGTGTTTTATCTAAACCCCATTACCAGCTGTTAGGTCATGTGTTTTATATAAAACCCCATTAGCAGATGTTAGGTCATGTGTTTTATCTAAACCCCCATTACCTGCTGTTAGGCCATGTCTTTTATCTAAACCCCATTACCAGATGTTAGGTCAGGTGTTTTATCTAAAACCCCATTACCAGATGTTAGGTCATGTGTTTTATCTAAACCCCATTACCAGGTGTTAGGTCATGTGTTTTATCTAAAACCCCATTACCAGCTGTTAGGTCATGTGTTTTATCTAAAACCCCATTACCAGATGTTAGGTTGTGTGTTTTATCTAAAACCCCATTACCAGCTGTTAGGTCATGTGTTTTATCTAAAACCCCATTACCAGCTGTTAGGTCATGTGTTTTATCTAAACCCCATTACCAGCTGTTAGGTCATGTGTTTTATCTAAAACCCCATTACCAGCTGTTAGGTCATGTGTTTTATCTAAAACCCCATTACCAGATGTTAGGTCATGTGTTTTATCTAAAACCCCATTACCGGCTGTTAGGTCATGTGTTGTTGATTTATCTAAAACCCCATTACCAGCTGTTAGGTCATGTGTTTTATCTAAAACCCCATTACCAGATGTTAGGTCATGTGTTTTATCTAAACCCCATTACCAGCTGTTAGGTCATGTGTTTTATCTAAAACCTCATTACCAGCTGTTAGGTCATGTGTTGTTGATTTATCTAAAACCCCATTACCAGATGTTAGGTCATGTGATTTATCTAAAACCCCATTACCAGATGTTAGGTCATGTGATTTATCTAAAACCCCATTACCAGGTGTTAGGTCATGTGATTTATCTAAAACCCCATTACCAGATGTTAGGTCATGTGATTTATCTAAAACCCCATTACCAGATGTTAGGTCATGTGTTGTTGATTTATCTAAAACCCCATTACCAGATGTTAGGTCATGTGATTTATCTAAATCCCCATTACCAGATGTTAGGTCATGTGTTTTATCTAAAACCCCATTACCAGGTGTTAGGTCATGTGATTTATCTAAAACCCCATTACCAGGTGTTAGGTCATGTGATTTATCTAAAACCCCATTACCAGATGTTAGGTCATGTGATTTATCTAAATCCCCATTACCAGATGTTAGGTCATGTGATTTATCTAAAACCCCATTACCAGATGTTAGGCCATGTGTTTTATCTAAAACTCCATTACCAGGTGTTAGGCCATGTGTTGTTGATCCATTACCAGGTGTTAGGTCATGTGTTGTTGATCCATTACCAGGTGTTAGGTCATGTGTTGTTGATCCATTACCAGATGTTAGGCCATGTGTTGTTGATCCATTACCAGGTGTTAGGTCATGTGTTGTTGATCCATTACCATCTGTTAGGCCATGTGTTGTTGATCCATTACCAGATGTTAGGTCATGTGTTGTTGATCCATTACCAGGTGTTAGGTCATGTGTTGTTGATCCATTACCAGGTGTTAGGTCATGTGTTGTTGATCCATTACCAGGTGTTAGGTCATGTGTTGTTGATCCATTACCAGCTGTTAGGTCATGTGTTGTTGATCCATTACCAGGTGTTAGGTCATGTGTTGTTGATCCATTACCAGATGTTAGGTCATGTGTTGTTGATCCATTACCAGGTGTTAGGTCATGTGTTGTTGATCCATTACCAGGTGTTAGGTCATGTGTTGTTGATCCATTACCAGATGTTAGGTCATGTGTTTTATCTAAAACTCCATTACCAGATGTTAGGTCATGTGTTGTTGATCCATTACCAGATGTTAGGTCATGTGTTTTATCTAAAACCCCATTACCAGATGTTAGGTCATGTGTTTTATCTAAAACTCCATTACCAGATGTTAGGCCATGTGTTGTTGATCCATTACCAGATGTTAGGTCATGTGTTTTATCTAAAACCCCATTACCAGATGTTAGGTCATGTGTTTTATCTAAAACTCCATTACCAGCTGTTAGGCCATGTGTTGTTGATCCATTACCAGGTGTTAGGTCATGTGTTGTTGATCCATTACCAGGTGTTAGGTCATGTGTTGTTGATCCATTACCAGGTGTTAGGTCATGTGTTGTTGATCCATTACCAGGTGTTAGGTCATGTGTTGTTGATCCATTACCAGCTGTTAGGTCATGTGTTGTTGATCCATTACCAGCTGTTAGGCCATGTGTTGTTGATCCATTACCAGATGTTAGGTCATGTGTTGTTGATCCATTACCAGATGTTAGGTCATGTGTTCTTGATCCATTACCAGATGTTAGGTCATGTGTTCTTGATCCATTACCAGGTGTTAGGTCATGTGTTCTTGATCCATTACCAGGTGTTAGGTCATGTGTTGTTGATCCATTACCAGGTGTTAGGTCATGTGTTGTTGATCCATTACCAGGTGTTAGGTAATGTAAGGTTGATCCATTACCAGATGTTAGGTCATGTGTTGTTGATCCATTACCAGCTGTTAGGTCATGTGTTGTTGATCCATTACCAGGTGTTAGGTCATGTGTTGTTGATCCATTACCAGATGTTAGGTAATGTAAGGTTGATCCATTACCAGGTGTTAGGCCATGTGTTGTTGATCCATTATCAGGTGTTAGGTCATGTGTTGTTGATCCATTACCAGGTGTTAGGTCATGTGTTGTTGATCCATTACCAGGTGTTAGGTCATGTGTTGTTGATCCATTACCAGATGTTAGGTCATGTGTTGTTGATCCATTACCAGCTGTTAGGCCATGTGTTGTTGATCCATTACCAGCTGTTAGGTCATGTGTTGTTGATCCATTACCAGGTGTTAGGTCATGTGTTGTTGATCCATTACCAGATGTTAGGTCATGTGTTGTTGATCCATTACCAGCTGTTAGGCCATGTGTTGTTGATCCATTACCAGCTGTTAGGTCATGTGTTGTTGATCCATTACCAGATGTTAGGTCATGTGTTGTTGATCCATTACCAGATGTTAGGTCATGTGTTGTTGATCCATTACCAGATGTTAGGTCATGTGTTTTATCTAAAACTCCATTACCATCTGTTAGGTCATGTGTTGTTGATCCATTACCAGCTGTTAGGTCATGTGTTGTTGATCCATTACCAGGTGTTAGGCCATGTGTTTTATCTAAAACTCCATTACCATCTGTTAGGTCATGTGTTGTTGATCCATTACCAGGTGTTAGGCCATGTGTTGTTGATCCATTACCAGGTGTTAGGTCATGTGTTGTTGATCCATTACCAGGTGTTAGGTCATGTGTTGTTGATCCATTACCAGGTGTTAGGTCATGTGTTGTTGATCCATTACCAGATGTTAGGTCATGTGTTGTTGATCCATTACCAGCTGTTAGGTCATGTGTTGTTGATCCATTACCAGCTGTTAGGCCATGTGTTTTATCTAAAACTCCATTACCAGATGTTAGGCCATGTGTTGTTGATCCATTACCAGGTGTTAGGCCATGTGTTTTATCTACAACTCCATTACCAGATGTTAGGCCATGTGTTGTTGATCCATTACCAGGTGTTAGGCCATGTGTTTTATCTAAAACTCCATTACCAGCTGTTAGGTCATGTGTTGTTGATCCATTACCAGGTGTTAGGCCATGTGATTTATCTAAATCCCCATTACCAGGTGTTAGGTCATGTGTTGTTGATCCATTACCAGGTGTTAGGTCATGTGTTGTTGATCCATTACCAGGTGTTAGGTCATGTGTTGTTGATCCATTACCAGGTGTTAGGTCATGTGTTGTTGATCCATTACCAGATGTTAGGTCATGTGTTGTTGATCCATTACCAGGTGTTAGGTCATGTGTTTTATCTAAAACCCCATTACCAGATGTTAGGTCATGTGTTGTTGATCCATTACCAGATGTTAGGTCATGTGTTGTTGATCCATTACCAGGTGTTAGGTCATGTGTTGTTGATCCATTACCAGGTGTTAGGTCATGTGTTGTTGATCCATTACCAGGTGTTAGGTCATGTGTTGTTGATCCATTACCAGGTGTTAGGTCATGTGTTGTTGATCCATTACCAGCTGTTAGGTCATGTGTTGTTGATCCATTACCAGGTGTTAGGTCATGTGTTGTTGATCCATTACCAGGTGTTAGGTCATGTGTTGTTGATCCATTACCAGGTGTTAGGTCATGTGTTGTTGATCCATTACCAGGTGTTAGGCCATGTGTTGTTGATCCATTACCAGGTGTTAGGTCATGTGTTGTTGATCCATTACCAGGTGTTAGGCCATGTGTTGTTGATCCATTACCAGATGTTAGGTCATGTGTTGTTGATCCATTACCAGGTGTTAGGTCATGTGTTGTTGATCCATTACCAGGTGTTAGGTCATGTGTTGTTGATCCATTACCAGATGTTAGGTCATGTGTTGTTGATCCATTACCAGATGTTAGGTCATGTGTTGTTGATCCATTACCAGGTGTTAGGTCATGTGTGGGCCATATTCCATTGAGGCTGTAACAAAAGTGGCTGCATTTCAATTTGGATTTAAACACTTGTTCCCTATTAATTTAGCCCAGGGGTGCAACTTTCACTGTGGAGGGGGTGTACATGTCCCTCCCCCCCATTCTGAAATTGCATTTTTTTTTGTCATTGGAATGTGATACAAGACTCAGACCCCTCGGGTTTGGAGTGTTTATCTGGGTAGAAAATACAATGATAATTGTTATGTCCCCACCACTTCTAAAACCAAAGTTGCGCCCCTGGTTAAGCCCTTATCTCAACCGATAACATCAGGCTTGTAAATCTTATTGGAGATTTAGGCTTATTTGATGTTGTCAGGAATTTGCCTTCATTAGGAAAGGTAATTGTTGATTGATCTTGTGGAGACGGGGGAAATAGCATGTATTTATCTGTTAAGCCATTCTCCCGACGTACCTAATACCCTTTCATACTAACACGTTTATTCTGCTACTTTTTTCCTCATTTTCTTCAATATCTGAAGTAATTGCTGGTATCAAAGCCAAAATTATATTTCCACCGAACTACCGAGTAATCATATCGGTACAGTTCTGCGGCCCTAGTATGAAACGTAGCCGTAATGATGAGGTGGCTTTGGCGCGCACCAGGCTCTTAAAACTCTCTGAGGTTGCTCGACAACGCCCGTTAACCATCCTCCAGCCTGTTCTAAACAACTTTGCAAGGCTTGTCACCTTGCCCGTGTCTTCGTATAGCACACCACTAAGCATATACCCTGTTTGGATCCATGTAGAATAACTGTGGGAATCCTTGTAATAGATTTGAAGCATGTGTTCAACTAGATCAGCGTTTCCCAAAACTCGGTCCTGCGTGAACGTTTTTGTTTTTTGTCCTAGCATTAGACATCTGATTCAAATAATCAACTAATCATCAACCTTTGATTATTTTAATCAGCTGTGTAATGCTGGGGGAAAAAACAAAACGTGCAGCTTGGGGGGGGGGCCTAGAAGATAGGGGTAGACTGTAGCTCAGTTGGTAGAGCATGGCGCTTGTAACGCCAGGGTAGTGGGTTCGATTCCCGGGACCACCCAGACTTAGAATGTATGCACACATGACTGTAAGTCGCTTTGGATAAAAGCGTCTGCTAAATGGCTTATTATTATTATTATTATTAACTAGATGATCATTTCAGCACTGTTTTGATCGGGACAGCACCGTCACGCAGCTTTGAGACTTGTCTTGATGAATCAATACATGTCAGATTGGATATTGATTAGGCTTCACAATTAGGCTGGGGAAATGTTAGCCAAGTTGAGGTGAGTTATGCTCATTATCATCTTGTCTCGTTGGCTCATTTTGCAATGGTATGTAGTTTAACCAGTTGATTATTTTACTCCTCATTCACAGTCGATTTGTGGCCTAGACCTACACCCGACCAAACGACTGTGACTTCACGGACTTGTCTGATAATCAATGTGATTTTGATTTACTGAATCTCCATCTGTAGTGGCTATTTGGTCAATTGGTTTCATCTATCACTGATCCGAAACATCTAGCATGCTATAATGTAGTCTAAATCACTAATCAGAAACATCTAGCATGCTATAATGTAGTCTAAATCACTGATCAGAAACATTTAGCATGCTATAATGTAGTCTAAATCACTGATCAGAAACATTTAGCATGCTATAATGTAGTCTAAATCACTGATCAGAAACATTTAGCATGCTATAATGAAGTCTAAATCACTGATCAGAAACATTTAGCATGCTATAATGAAGTCTAAATCACTGATCAGAAACATTTAGCATGCTATAATGTAGTCTAAATCACTGATCAGAAACATTTAGCATGCTATAATGTAGTCTAAATCACTGATCAGAAACATTTAGCATGCTATAATGTAGTCTAAATCACTGATCCGAAACATTTAGCATGCTATAATGTAGTCTAAATCACTGATCAGAAACATTTAGCATGCTATAATGTAGTCTAAATCACTGATCAGAAACATCTAGCATGCTATAATGAAGCCTAAATCACTGATCAGAAACATTTAGCATGCTATAATGTAGTCTAGAAATCACTGATCCGAAACATTTAGCATGCTATAATGAAGCCTAAATCACTGATCCGAAACATTTAGCATGCTATAATGTAGCCTAAATCACTGATCCGAAACATTTAGCATGCTATAATGTAGCCTAAATCACTGATCAGAAACATTTAGCATGCTATAATGTAGCCTAAATCACTGATCAGAAACATTTAGCATGCTATAATGTAGCCTAAATCACTGATCAGAAACATTTAGCATGCTATAATGAAGCCTAAATCAAGTGGAGGCCTATTATTTTGTTAAATCGTATGTGGTATAGACAACTCAAAGTCCGCAGAGGTTGTGAAGTATGAACGACACTCACAGGCTTTTGGAAATCGGATTGCTATTATATTTTCTGTGGGTATCATGATGAAGGTATTCCTGCTCCCTAACAACTTGGAGTGTGGGTAAGAAAGAGATTAAACGTGGATTTTAAAAAAAGCATGGGATTGGGCTCTGTTTCAAAAGATGACGTTCTTTATATGATAGCGGTTCCACACGTTCCCTTGACACAAGTTATGTGGGGAAAATATTATTGTATTTTATTCTGTTATATTCCATCATCAAAAATGTCCCGGTTTATAAGGGGGTCATATAAACACGGGCCAATTGTTTTTTACAGGCTTAATACCGTAAATACTATGTGAAAGCATTATTAGTCTGTTGTTGTTTGCCCCTTGTGGTAAATAGTGTTTTCAGGTCATAGTACTGAAGAACATAGAAAAGTGAATCGTTTCCTAGTAATGTTTCACCTGAGTCCACAATTAAACAGCTTATGTAGCTTGTACACAGTACATATGTCCTCTTGACAAGAATCGTTCCGGGGGAACTGTCTGCACAACTTGGTATTTGCAGCAGCTGCTCTTCCTGGGGTCCACACAAAACATGAAACATAACATTAAGAACAACAGCTCAAGGACAGAACTACATAGCTTGCCCTTGGAAAATCAATAAGATAATCTCGTTTGAGCTAGATAGAACATAGAGTATATGAAATATTTAAAATCCCCCAAATGGATACGCTCTGAAATTAATTTGTTATGCTGTTTGACTT
Source organism: Oncorhynchus keta (assembly GCF_023373465.1). Classification (NCBI taxonomy): domain Eukaryota; kingdom Metazoa; phylum Chordata; class Actinopteri; order Salmoniformes; family Salmonidae; genus Oncorhynchus; species Oncorhynchus keta. Next base: position 56,349,206 of record NC_068438.1, on the reverse strand, counting down.
TCTGAGCTGTCCTGATCTGCCTGATGTCTTTCAGCAATCTAAATTCACTTTAATGAATGCTATAAGCAACTAAAACTGCATACAACTTTAAACTCAACTGTTTTAGTTAAACAGGCATTTGGTTTGTATTGTATTTGTTCTTTGACAGGATAATGCTGTTACGAAACAACACGCTGAGGATCATCAACTCCACCCGCTCTGACGAGGGGAACTATGTCTGTCGAGCCGAGAATCAGTTTGGCTCGGCTGAGATGACGGCCATGCTCTGGGTAAAAGGTAAGCGATGCCCAGGGGGCCTTTATTTTCTGCCAAATTAGTGCCAGTCACACACCAGTAAACAGTCCCCCAATGTCGTTTCCTGCCACCTTTGTCTGGGGGGGTGGAGAGAGGGGGAGAGAGGCAGAGGGGACGCCAGCGGAATTTATTGTCTTCGCTCGACTGCGAAGCAAAAGGGTTTTCACATTCAAAATCATTTTACAAGGGCAACCTATTTGACAGGGTAAGACGGCCTGTTGTACATGAACAGCATGCACAGCTGAAATCAAAGGAGGCCCTGAGTGTAGAGTGACTGTTTTGGTCCTTTTCAGGGTTTTAGTATGCAGGATGTGTTTTGATAATGACACTAATGACAAGTCAATCCGGTCAACCTGGTTGTTAGTTACCCTGGTCCCATCTGAATAGAGCTTTGCCTGGACCCAGATCACAGATGTTCTTTTGTGTTTTTCCTCTGACTAATGTTGCCATGCCATACTCGCCAAGGTAGCCTAGATATACAGTCCTTGACTGGTTCTACATTTTTTTTTACATTACAGCCTAATTATAAAAATGATGTTTTTGTTTTCTGTTTTGTTCCTTCATCGATTTACACACACACTATCCCATTTTTACAAAGCAAAAACAGGTTTTTAGACATTTTTGAAAATGTTTATCAAATAAAAAAACTGATCACATTTACGTCAGTATTCAGACCCTTTACTCAGTACTTTGTTGACGCACCTTTGGCAGCTATTACAGCCTCCTGTCTTCGTGGGTATGATGCTACAAGCTTGGCACACCTGTATTTGGGGAGTTTCTCCCATTCTTCTCTGCAGATCCTCTCAAGCTCTGTCAGGATGGATGGGGAGTGTCGCTGCACAGCTATATTCAGGTCTCAAGTCTGGGCTCTGGCTCGGCCACTTAAGGACTTTCAGAGACTTGTCCCGAAGCAACTCTTGCATTGTCTTGGTTGTGTGCTTAGGGTCGTTGTCCTGTTGGAAGGTGATCCTTCACCCCAGTCTGAGGTCCTGAGCACTCTGAAGCAGGATTTCATCAATGATCTCTCTGTACTTTGCTCCGTTCATCTTTTCCTCAAACCTGACTAGTCTTCCAGTCGCTGCAACTTAAAAATAATATCCCCACAACCTGATGCTGCCACCACCATAGGGATTGTGCCAGGGTTCCTCCAGACGTGACGCTTGGCATTCAGGCCAAGGAGTTCAATCTTTGTTTCATCAGACCAGATAATCTTGTTTCTCATGGTCTGAGAGTCTTTAGGTGCCTTTGGGCAAAGTCCAGGTGGGCTGTCATGTGCTTTTACTGAGGAGTAGCTTCTGTCTGGTCACTCTACCATAAAGGCCTGATTGGTGGAGTCTACCGTTAGGACGGTGTATCAGTCTACCGTTAGGACGGTGTATCAGTCTACCGTTAGGACGGTGTATCATTCTACCGTTAGGACGGTGTATCAGTCTACCGTTAGGACGGTGTATCAGTCTACCGTTAGGACGGTGTAGCAGTCTACCGTTAGGACGGTGTATCATTCTAGCGTTAGGACGGTGTAGCAGTCTACCGTTAGGACGGTGTATCAGTCTACCGTTAGGACGGTGTATCAGTCTACCGTTAGGACGGTGTATCATTCTACCGTTAGGACGGTGTATCAGTCTACCGTTAGGACGGTGTATCAGTCTACCGTTAGGACGGTGTAGCAGTCTACCGTTAGGACGGTGTATCAGTCTACCGTTAGGACGGTGTATCAGTCTACCATTAGGACGGTGTATCAGTCTACCGTTAGGACGGTGTATCAGTCTACCGTTAGGACGGTGTATCGGTCTACCGTTAGGACGGTGTATCAGTCTACCGTTAGGACGGTGTATCAGTCTACCGTTAGGACGGTGTATCAGTCTACCGTTAGGACGGTGTATCAGTCTACCGTTAGGACGGTGTATCATTCTAGCGTTAGGACGGTGTAGCAGTCTACCGTTAGGACGGTGTATCAGTCTACCGTTAGGACGGTGTATCAGTCTACCGTTAGGACGGTGTATCAGTCTACCGTTAGGACGGTGTATCAGTCTACCGTTAGGACGGTGTATCAGTCTACCGTTAGGACGGTGTATCATTCTAGCGTTAGGACGGTGTAGCAGTCTACCGTTAGGACGGTGTATCATTCTACCGTTAGGACGGTGTAGCGGTCTACCGTTAGGACGGTGTATCATTCTAGCGTTAGGACGGTGTAGCAGTCTACCGTTAGGACGGTGTATCAGTCTACCGTTAGGACGGTGTAGCGGTCTACCGTTAGGACGGTGTATCATTCTAGCGTTAGGACGGTGTAGCAGTCTACCGTTAGGACGGTGTATCAGTCTACCGTTAGGACGGTGTAGCAGTCTACCGTTAGGACGGTGTATCAGTCTACCGTTAGGACGGTGTATCGGTCTACCGTTAGGACGGTGTATCGGTCTACCGTTAGGACGGTGTATCGGTCTACCGTTAGGACGGTGTATCGGTCTACCGTTAGGACGGTGTAGCAGTCTACCGTTAGGACGGTGTAGCAGTCTACCGTTAGGACGGTGTATCAGTCTACCGTTAGGACGGTGTATCAGTCTACCGTTAGGACGGTGTATCAGTCTACCGTTAGGACGGTGTATCAGTCTACCGTTAGGACGGTGTATCATTCTACCGTTAGGACGGTGTATCAGTCTACCGTTAGGACGGTGTATCAGTCTACCGTTAGGACGGTGTAGCAGTCTACCGTTAGGACGGTGTATCGGTCTACCGTTAGGACGGTGTATCGGTCTACCGTTAGGACGGTGTATCAGTCTACCGTTAGGACGGTGTATCATTCTACCGTTAGGACGGTGTATCAGTCTACCGTTAGGACGGTGTATCAGTCTACCGTTAGGACGGTGTAGCAGTCTACCGTTAGGACGGTGTATCAGTCTACCGTTAGGACGGTGTATCATTCTACCGTTAAGACGGTGTAGCAGTCTACCGTTAGGACGGTGTATCAGTCTCCCGTTAGGACGGTGTATCATTCTAGCGTTAGGACGGTGTATCAGTCTACCGTTAGGACGGTGTATCAGTCTACCGTTAGGGCGGTGTATCAGTCTACCGTTAGGACGGTGTATCAGTCTACCGTTAGGACGGTGTAGCAGTCTACCGTTAGGACGGTGTATCAGTCTACCGTTAGGACGGTGTATCAGTCTACCGTTAGGACGGTGTATCAGTCTACCGTTAGGACGGTGTATCAGTCCTGTATCCTAAGCTAGCTTTAGCTGTGTTGTATCCAGAGGTGTTGTTATGCTAAGATGCAGCAGTGTTGTGTTTGCAGAGGCCATGCGTGTGGACCTGAGCCCCAGCAGGGTGGAGGTGACAGTGGGGGAGAGCGTGGTGCTCAGTTGCAGGGTGTCACATGACCCGTCTCTGGAAGTGGGCTTCCAGTGGCTCCTCAACCAGCAGCCCCTCAACTTCCAACAGGAGGGCGGACATTTTGAATATACCCAAACAGTAAGTAACACTTTTTTGGTTACTACATGATTCAATATGTGTAATTTCATCATGTTGATGTCTTCACTATTGTTCTACAATTATTATGGATCCCCATTAGTTCCTGCCAAGGCAGCAGCTACTCTTCCTGGGGTTTATTATGGATCCCTATTAGTTCCTGCCAAGGCAGCAGCTACTCTTCCTGGGGTTTATTATGGATCCCTATTAGTTCCTGCCAAAGCAGCAGCTACTCTTCCAGGGGTTTATTATGGATCCCTATTAGTTCCTGCCAAAGCAGCAGCTACTCTTCCAGGGGTTTATTATGGATCCCTATTAGTTCCTGCCAAGGCAGCAGCATACCTTCCTGGTGTTTATTATGGATCCCTATTAGTTCCTACCAAAGCAGCAGCTACTCATCCAGGGGTTTATTATGGATCCCTATTAGTTCCTGCCAAGGCAGCAGCTACTCTTCCTGGGGTCCAGCAAAATTAGCGAAGTGTATATATCATGAGGCAAGGCGAAACTCAGATGCAGACACAGGAGGCAGATGGTTGGAGTCTTACAATGTTTATTAATCCAAAAGGAGTAGGCAAGAGAATGGTTGTGGACAGGCAAAAGGTCAAAACCAGATCAGAGTCCAGGAGGTACAGAGTGGCAGACAGGCTCTCATGGTCAAGACAGGCAGGCAGGCGGGTACAGAGTCCAGAACAGGCAAAGGTCAAAATCGGGAGGACGAGAAAAAGGAGAATGCAAAAAGCAGGAGAACAGGAAAGATGCTGATTGACTTGGAAAACATACAAGACGAACTGGCACAGAGAGACAAGAAACACAGACATAAATACACTGGTACAGAGAGACAGGAAACACAGGGATAACTACACTGGTACAGAGAGACATGATACACAGGGATAAATACACTGGTACAGAGAGACAGGAAACACAGGGATGAATACACTGGTACAGATAGACAGGAAACACAAGGATAAATACACTGGTACAGAGAGACAGGAAACACAGGGATAAATACACTGGCACCGAGAGACAGGAAGCACAGGGATAAATACACTGGTACAGAGAGACAGGAAACACAGGGATAAATACACTGGTACAGAGAGACAGGAAACACAAGGATAGATACACTGGTACAGAGAGACAGGAAACACAGGGATAACTACACTGGCACAGAGAGACAGGAAACACAGGGATAAATACACTGGCACAGAGAGACAGGAAACACAGGGATAAATGCACTGGTACAGAGAGACAGGAAACACAGGGATAAATAAACTGGTACAGAGAGACAGGAAACAAAGGGATAAATACACTGGTACAGAGAGACAGGAAACACAGGGATAAATACACTGGTACAGAGAGACAGGAAATACAGAGATAAATACACTGGTACAGAGAGACAGGAAACACAGGGATAAATACACTGGTACAGACAGACAGGAAACACAGGGATAAATACACTGGTACAGAGAGACAGGAACTACAGAGATAAATACACTGGTACAGAGAGACAGGAAACACAGGGATAAATACACTGGTACAGACAGACAGGAAACACAGGGATAAATACACTGGTACAGAGAGACAGGAAACACAGAGATAAATACACTGGTACAGAGAGACAGGAAACAAAGGGATAAATACACTGGTACAGAGAGACAGGAAATACAGAGATAAATACACTGGTACAGAGAGACAGGAAACACAAGGATAAATACACTGGTACAGAGAGACAGGAAACACAGGAATAAATACACTGGTACAGAGAGACAGGAAACAAAGGGATAAATACACTGGTACAGAGAGACAGGAAATACAGAGATAAATACACTGGTACAGAGAGACAGGAAACACAAGGATAAATACACTGGGGAAAATAAGCGACACCTGGAGGGGGTGGAGACTATCACAAGAACAGTTGAAACAAATCAGTGTGACATTGTACAATTTTAAAAACATGACAATACATTCACAGGTTTCAGGCCCCTACTCCACTACTCTACCACATATACTCAGCAGAAAAAGAAAAGTCCTCTCACTGTCAACTGCCTTTATTTTCAGCAAACTTAACATGTGTAAATATTTGTATGAACATAACAAGATTCAACAACTGAGACATAAACTGAACAAGTTCCACAGACATGTGACTAGCAGAAATGGAATAATGTGTCCCTGAACAAAGGAGGGTCATAATCAAAAGTAACAGTCAGTATCTGGTGTGGCCACCAGCTGCATTAAGTACTGCAGTGCATCTCCTCCTCATGGACTGCACCAGATTTGCCCGTTCTTGCTGTGAGATGTTACCGCACTCTTCCACCAAGGCACCTGCAAGTTCCCGGACATTTCTGGGGGGAATGGCCCTAGCCCTCACCCTCCGATCCTACAGGTCCCAGAAGTGCTCAATGGGATTGAGATCCGGACTCTTCGCTGGCCATGGCAGAACACTGACATTCCTGTCTTGCAGGAAATCACACACAGAATGACCAGTATGGCTGGTGGCATTGTCGTACTGGAGGTCATGTCAGGATGAGCCAGAAGGAAGGGTACCACATGAGGGAGGAGGATGTCTTCCCTGTAACGCACAGCGTTGAGATTGCCTGCAATGACAACGAGCTCAGTCCAATGATGCTGCGACACACCGCCCCAGACCATGACGGACCCTCCACCTCCAAATCGATCCTTCTCCAGAGAATAACGCTCATTCCTTCAACGATAAACGTGAATCTGACCATCACCCCTGATGAGACAAAACTTGTCAGTGAAGAGCTCTTTTTGCCAGTCCTGTCTGGTCTAGCGACGGTGGGTTTGTGTCCATAGGCGACGTTGTTGCCGGTGATGTCTGGTGAGGACCTGCCTTTACAATAGGCCTACAAGCCCTCAGTCCAGCCCTATTGTGGACAGTCTAAGCATTGATGCAGGGATTGTGCGTTCCTGGTGTAACTCGGGCAGTTGTTGTTGCCATCCTGTACCTGTCCCGCAGGTGTGATGTCCAGATGTACTGATCCTGTGCTGGTGTTGTTACACATGGTCTGCCACGGCGAGGATGATCAGCTGTACGTCCTATCTCCCTGTAGCGCTGTCTCACTGCATCTCACAGTACGGACATTGCAATTTATTGCCCTGGCTACATCTGCAGTCCTCATGCCTCCTTGCAGCATGGCTAAGGCATGTTCACACAGATGAGAAGGGACCCTGGGCATCTTTATTTTGTTGTTTTTCAGAGTCAGTAGAAAGGCCTCTTTAGTGTCCTACGTTTTCATAACTCTGACCTTAATTGTCTACCGTCTGTAAGCTGTTAGTGTCTTATCGACCGTTCCACAGGTGCATGTTCATTAGTTGTTTATGGTTCATTGAACAAGCATGGGAAACCGTGTTTAACCCCTTTACAATGAAGATCTGTGAAGTTATTTGGAATTTTAGGAATTATCTTTGAAAGACAGAGTCCTGATGAAGGGACGATTCTTTTTTTGCTGAGTTTATATACTGTGTGTGTGGTGTGTGTTTGTGTATACAGTACAAGCTGGTGGATCCTTTTAACATGAGTCTTCAATATTCTCAGTTAAGAAGTTTTAGGTTATAGTTATTATAGGAATTTTAGGACTATTTGTAACGATCTGAGTGTAGTGGGTGAGGAGTCAAGCGCAGGAAGCAGAGAGTTCAGGTGATTTATATATTTTAATGCACCGACAAACGTCGAACATAAGCCAACCCTCACGAACACACAGGGCGTAATGAACAAACAAATGCCCCCAAACAGGGGGACTTAAACGGTCCAGGGAAAACCCACAAAATGGGAAAACACAAAACCCCATAGACGTGCACACAAGTACACTAAAACAGATGGTCACAATAATTAATCCCGCACAAGGAACTCTGCGGGCCGGCTGACTAATAAAGCCTTACTACCTAATTCAAAACAGGTGCACTCAATCAACACATAAGGAGGGGGAGGAAATAATCAGTAGCAGCTAGTAGGCCGGCGATGACGACCGCCGAGAGCCACCCGAACGGGAAGGGGAGTGTCCTTCAGTGGCAGCTAGTAGGCCGGTGACGACGACCGCCGAGCGCCACCCGAACGGGAAGGGGAGTGTCCTTCAGTGGCAGCTAGTAGGCCGTTGACGACGACCGCCGAGCGCCACCCGAACAGGAAGGGGAGCCACCTTCAGTAGCAGCTAGTAGGCCCGGCGACGACGACCGCCGAGCGCCACCCGAACGGGAAGGGGAGTCACCTTCAGTGGCAGCTAGTAGACCGGCGACGACGACCGCCGAGCGCCACCCGAACGGGAAGGGGAGTGTCCTTCAGTGGCAGCTAGTAGGCCGGAGACGACGACCGCCGAGCGCCACCCGAACGGGAAGGGGAGCCACCTTCAGTAGCAGCTAGTAGGCCCGGCGACGACGACCGCCGAGCGCCACCCGAACGGGAAGGGGAGTGTCCTTCGGTCGGAGTCGTGACACTATTTCTCTTTATACCATTTGTATTTCATAAACCTTTGACTATTGGATGTTCTTATAGACACTGTAGTATTGCCAGCCTAATCTCAGGAGTTGATAGGCTTGAAGTCATAAACAGCTCAATGTGAAGCAAGCATTGCTAAGAGCTGCTGGCAAAACGCAGGTAAGTGCTGTTTGAATGAATGCTTACAAGCCTGCTGCTGCCTACCACAGCTCAGTCAGACTGCTCTATCAAATATAAAATCATAGGCTTAACTATAATATAATTAACACACAGAAATACGAGCCTTTGGTCATTAATATGGTAAAATCCGGAAACTATCATTTCGAAAAGAAAATGTTCCGTATTTTATCTAACAGTTGGCATCCATCAGTCTAAATATTGCTGTTACATTGCACGACCTTCAATGTTATGTCATAATTGTGTCAAATTCAGGCAAATGAATTACGGTCTTTGTTAGGAGGAAATCGTCTTCACACAGTTCACAAAGAGCCAGGCGGTCGAAACTGCTGCATATACCCTGTTGCACAGAACGCAAGAGAGGTGACACAATTTCCCTAGTTAATATTGCCTGCTAACATTAATTTATTTTAAATGAATATGCATGGTCATTGTTCTGTTGGAAGGTGAACCTTCACCCCAGTCTGATTTCCAGACTGCTCTGGAACAGGTTTTCAACAAGGATCTCTCTGTACTTTGCTCAGTTCATCTTTCCCTCAATCCATACTAGTCTCCCAGTCCCTCCCACTGAAAAACATCCTCACAGCATGATGCTGCCACCACCATGATTCACCGTAGGGATGGTGCCAGGTTTCCTCCAGACGTGACGCTTGGCATTCAGGCCAAATAGTTCCATCTTGGTTTCATCAGACCAGAGAATCTTGTTTCTCATGGTCTGAGAGTCCTTTAGGTGCCTTTTGGCAAACTCCAAGCAGGCTGTCATGTGCCTTTTACTGAGGAGTGGCTTTGCAATGCAGGACAAGCTAGTTAAACTAGTAATATTCTCAACCATGTGTAGTTAATTAGTGATTATTTTAAGATTGATTAGTTTTTTTTAATAAGATAAGTCTAGCTAGCACCTTACCTTGGCTCCTTGCTGCACTCACGTACCAGGTCTCCTCATGGAGTGCAATGTAATCGTCGTCCAAAAATGCCGATTATCGATTGTTCTGAAAACTTATGGCCGATTTTAATCAATCGACTCTCTATGTGTGGTCCTTCTGTGGCTCAGTTGGTAGAGCATGGCGCTTGTAACGCCAGGGTAGTGGGTTCGTTTCCCGGGACCACCCATACGTAGAATGTATGCACACATGACTGTAAGTCGCTTTGGATAAAAGCGTCAGCTAAATGGCATATATTATTATATTATTATAAGGTATTTGTGAGCAACATATATTTATCTGAATTCCCAGTCATGTGAAATCTATAGATTAGGGCCTAATGAAATCATTTTAATTGACTGATTTCCATATATTAACTGTAACTCAGTAAAACCTTTGGAATTGTTGCATGTTTTGTTTTGTATTTTTGTTCAGTGTATTCAGAAAGTATTCAGACCACATTTTGTTACATTACAGCCTTATTCTAAACTGTATTGAATTGTTTTTTTTTCCCTCATCAATCTATTCACAAATGTTTTATTTTATTGTACCTTTATTTAGCAAGATCAGTTAAGAACAAATTCTTATTTTCAATGACGGCCGAACGACAGAGGGGCAGAACGACCCTGTCAGCTCGGGGGTTTGAACTTGCAACCTTCTGCAACCTTCTGGTTACTAGTCCAACGCTCTAACCACTAGGCTACGCTGCCGCCCCATAACGACAAAGCATAAACATTGTTTTTGACATTTTTTCAAATGTAACCTCCCCCCCCCGGAAATATCACATTTACAGTACATAAGTACTCAGACCCTTTGGCAGTAAATACAGCCTTGACTCTTCTTGGGTATGATGCTACAAGCTTGGCACACCTGTATTTGGGGAGTTTCTACCATTCTTCTCTGCAGATCCTCTCAGGCTCTGTCAGGTTGGATGGGGAGAGTTGCTGCACAGCTATTTTCAGGTCTCTCCAGAGATGTTCGATCGGGTTCAAGTCCGGGCTCTGGCTGGGCCACTCAGCGACATTCAGAGACTACACCCCCCTGACCAAGGCCCTTCTTCCCCGGTTGCTCAGTTTGGCTGATTGACCAGTGGTGGTTCCAAACTTCTTCCATTTAAGAATGATGGAGGCCATTGTGTTCTTGGGGACCTTCAACGCTACAGAAATGTTTTGGTACCCTTCCCCAGATCTGTGCCTCGACACGATCCTGTCTCGGAGCTCTACGGACCTCATGACTTGTTGTTTTGCTCTGACATGCACTATCAACTGTGGGACCTTGTATAGACAGGTGACAGCCATTCCATATCATGTCCAATCAATTGAATTATTATTATTATTACCCATTTAACTCCCCAAGTTCATGTTGTCCAATTGATAGAGAGTCTTGTCCCATCGCTGCAACTCCCATACGGACTCGGGAGAGGCGAAGGTCGAGCCGTGCGTCCTGCACCAACGCAGCCACTGCTGACACATTGACCATAAGACCACTGCACCACCATAGACCACTGCACCTAGACCGCTGCACCATAGCCCAGCCCTGCACCAGGAGACCACTGCACCATAGACCACTGCACCATAGACCTCTACAGCTTGCACTGCGATGACCATAGACCTCTGCACCATAGACCTCTGCACCATAGACCACTGCACCATAGACCTCTGCACCATAGACCTCTGCACCATAGACCTCTGCACCATAGACCTCTGCACCATAGACCTCTGCACCATAGACCTCTGCACCATAGACCACTGCACCATAGACCGCTGCACCATAGACCTCTGTACCATAGACCACTGCACCATAGACCACTGTACCATAGACCTCTGCACCATAGACCTCTGCACCATAGACCGCTGCACCATAGACTGCTGCACCATAGACCGCTGCACCATAGACCTCTGCACCATAGACCGCTGCACCATAGACCGCTGCACCATAGACCGCTGCACCATAGACCGCTGCACCATAGACCTCTGCACCATAGACCTCTGCACCATAGACCTCTGCACCATAGACCGCTGCACCATAGACCGCTGCACCATAGACTGCTGCACCATAGACCGCTGCACCATAGACCACTGCACCATAGACCACTGCACCATAGACCACTGCACCATAGACCACTGCACCATAGACCACTGCACCATAGACCACTGCACCATAGACCACTGCACCATAGACCTCTGCACCATAGACCGCTGCACCATAGACCTCTGCACCATAGACCACTGCACCATAGACCGCTGCACCATAGACCACTGCACCATAGACCACTGCACCATAGACCACTGCACCATAGACCTCTGAACCATAGACCACTGCACCATAGACCACTGCACCATAGACCACTGTACCATAGACCACTGCACCATAGACCACTGCACCATAGACCACTGCACCATAGACCACTGTACCATAGACCACTGCACCATAGACCGCTGCACCATAGACCGCTGCACCATAGACCGCTGCACCATAGACCGCTGCACCATAGACCGCTGCACCATAGACTGCTGCACCATAGACCACTGCACCATAGACCCCTGCACCATAGACCACTGCACCATCCAGCAGGCCCCAATCAATTGAATTTACCACAGGTGGACTCCAATCAAGTTGTAGAAACATCTCAAGGATGATCAATGGAAACAGGATGCACCTGAGGTCAATTTAGAGTCTCATAGCAAAGGGTCTGAATACTTATTTAAATAAGGTATTTCTGCTTTTAATACATTTGCAAAAATGTCTAAAAACTATTTTCACTTTGTCATTATGGGGTATTGTGTGTAGATTTAATCAATTTATAATATGGATCTACTGTGACAAAATGTGGAAAAAGTTAAGGGGTCTGAATTCTTTCTGAATGCGTTGTATTAAAACATTAGTATACTATGTGTTGTATATATTACTTATTCTCTCCTGTAAAGGACATTTATAAAATAATTACATTGTTATGGATTTTGTGAAGGCTGAAGGCTGAGTGCCATTATTCATTATAGTAAAGATAATAATTTAACGCTAAATTATAATTAATTCCTATTTATTGCCTTTACCTCCCTACTCTTATACACAGCGTACATTGATTTATTTTTCTATTGTGTTATTGACTGTACGTTTGTTTATGTGTAACTCTGTGTTATTGACTGTACGTTTGTTTATGTGTAACTCTGTGTTGATGTTTTTTGTCACACTGCTTTGCTTTATCTTGGCCAGGTCCCAGTTGTAAATGAGAACTTGTTCTCAACTGGCCTACCTGGTTAAATAAAAGAAAATAATCTATATTTTCCTGACAGTCAAGATAATGTAGCCTGTATTTTCCTATACTAAGAGCCATATGCAAACACCTAAATACAATGACGACCCAGAGTCATTGTTGTCTGAAGGGTTTTTATAGTTATTGACTTTAGGCACGGCTCATTGCACCCAAGTCTTGTTAACCTTCAATGAAAATCAATCCTTCTGAAGGTCACACAACCCACACAACACTGTCATGTGTATCAACATCAACACAGAGACTCAGTGAATCAAACTGTCATGTGTATCAACGTCAACACAGAGACTCAGTGAATCACACTGTCATGTGTATCAACATCAACACAGAGACTCAGTGAATCACACTGTCATGTGTATCAACGTCAACACAGAGACTCATTTAAATCAAACTGTCATTTTAATACATTTGCAAAAACACAAGACTATTTTCACTTTGTCATTATCAAACTGTCAGTGTAATCATGGACGTGACAAAATGTGGAACAGAGGGGTCTGAACTCAGTGAATCAAACTGTCATGTGTGTATCAACTTATTCTCACAGAGGACATTCATAAAATAAACTGTTATGGATTTTGTGAAGGCTCAACAGTGCCATTATTCATTATAGTAAAGATAATAATTTAAGACTCAGTGAATCAAACTGTCATGTGTACGTTTGTTTATGTGTAACTCTTGTGTTGATGTTTTTTGTCACACTGCTTTGCTTTATCAGAGGACCCAGTTGTAAATGAGAACTTGTTCTCACTGGCCTACCTGGTTAAATCAAAATCAACACATAGACAGTCAGATAATCAAACTGTCATGTGTATCAACATCAACACAGAGTCACTCAGTGAGGGTTTTTATAGTTACTGTCATGTGTATCAACATCAACCTTCATGAAAATCAACTTCAGTGAATCAAACTGTCATGTGTATCAACATCAACACAGAGACTCAGTGAATCAAACTGTCATGTGTATCAACGTCAACACAGAGACTCAGTGAATCAAACTGTCATGTGTATCAACGTCAACACAGAGACTCAGTGAATCACACTGTCATGTGTATCAACGTCAACACAGAGGCAGGCAGGCAGGCAGGCAGGCAGGCAGGCAGGCAGGCAGGCAGGCAGGCAGGCAATAGAGGAGAGAGTGAGTAATATACGGTAATTCACACAAATTAACACATCTTCATCACAACACACACAAACACACCACCTGAACAGACCAAGGTTGTTTGGTTTCAGACCTCTTCTCTTTCTCCCTCTACACCTCCAACTGGTGTGATACATTTTCTATGGGAGTGGGATAGTGTCTTTCTCCATGTGGAGAGGAACGAGCTAGAAGATTGAAAGGGCTGATGGCTTGAAATGAGGAAATAAATTCAGCCTTCAACTATTGACTATAGTGGAGTAATGGGTAAATCCCCACTCCCACACACACACACACACACGCACACACACTCTCTCAGAAACAAACACACACACACGCACACACACTCTCTCAGAAACAAACACACACATAAACACGTGTCTCTCCCTCTCTGATACACACACCCCATCAGGGTTTCTCCTCCCTGTCCTAATGGGGATGAATCTCCCCGTTCTCATCCCTGTACTAATGGGGATGAATCTCCCCGTTCTCATCTCTGTACTAATGAGGATGAATCTCCCCGTTCTCATCCCAGTACTAATGAGGATGAATCTCCCCGTTCTCATCCCTGTCCTAATGGGGATGAATCTCCCCGTTCTCATCTCTGTACTAATGGGGATGAATCTCCCCGTTCTCATCTCTGTACTAATGGGGATGAATCTCCCCGTTCTCATCTCTGTACTAATGAGGATGAATCTCCCCGTTCTCATCCCAGTACTAATGAGGATGAATCTCCGTTCTCCCTGTCCTAATGGGGATGAATCTCCCCGTTCTCATCCCTGTACTAATGGGGATGAATCTCCCCGTTCTCATCTCTGTACTAATGAGGATGAATCTCCCCGTTCTCATCTCTGTACTAATGGGGATGAATCTCCCTGTTCTCCTCCTGTACTAATGAGGATGAATCTCCCCGTTCTCATCTCTGTACTAATGAGGATGAATCTCCCCGTTCTCATCTCTGTACTAATGGGGATGAATCTCCCTGTTCTCCTCCTGTACTAATGAGGATGAATCTCCCCGTTCTCCTCCTGTCCTAATGGGGATGAATCTCCCCGTTCTCATCTCTGTACTAATGAGGATGAATCTCCCCATTCTACATTTACATTTACATTTAAGTCATTTAGCAGACGCTCTTATCCAGAGCGACTTACAAATTGGTGCATTCACCTTATGACATCCAGTGGAACAGCCACTTGCATCTAAATCTTTTTTTTTTTGGGGGTGTCTCCGGAAGGTGGTGATTGACTCCGCTGAATCTCCCCGTTCTCATCCCTGTACTAACTTTAATGAATCTCCCCGTTCTCATCCCTGTACTAATGTGGATGAATCTCCCCGTTCTCATCCCTGTACTTTTGAGGATGAATCTCCTCGTTCTCATCTCTGTACTAATGAGGATGAATCTCCCCGTTCTCATCTCTGTACTAATGGGGATGAATCTCCCTGTTCTCATCTCTGTACTAAATAAGGATGAATCTCCCCATTCTCATCCCTGTCCTAATGGGGATGAATCTCCCCCTGTTCTCCTCCATGTCCTAATGGGGATGAATCTCCCCATTCTCATCCCTGTCCTAATGGGGAGGAATCTCCCCCTGTTCTCATCCCTGTCCTGGTGGGGATGAATCTCCCTGTTCTCCTCCATGTCCTAATGGGGATGAATCTCCCCGTTCTCATCCCTGTCCTAACGGGGATGAATCTCCCTGTTCTCCTCCTGTACTAATGAGGATGAACCTCCCTATTCTCTTTCTGATGGGGATGAATCTCCCTGTTCTCCTCCTGTCCTAATATAATTTACAAATAATGCATTAACCCCTTGTTAGACTCTGACAGGGTAATGCATTAACCCCTTGGTTAGACTGACAGGGTAATGTTTCAACTCTTGGTTAGACTCTGAGAGGGTAATGCATTAACCCCTTGTTAGACTCTGACAGGGTGATGCATTAACCCCTTGGTTAGACTGACAGGGTAATGTTTCAACTCTTGGTTAGACTCTGAGAGGGTAATGCATCAACCCCTTGGTTAGACTCTGACAGGATAATGCATTAACCCCTCGTTAGACTGACAGGATAATGCATTAACCCCTTGGTAAGACTGACAGGGTAATGCATTAACCCCTTGGTTTTACCCTGACAGGGTAATGCATTAACCCCTTGGTTAGAGTCTGACAGGATAATGCATTAACCCCTTGTTAGACTCTGACAGGGTAATGCATTAACCCCTTGGTTTTACCCTGACAGGGTAATGCATTAACCCCTTGGTTAGACTCTGACAGGGTGATGCATTAACCCCTTGGTTAGACCCTGACAGGGTGATGCATTAACCCCTTTGTTAGACTCTGACAGGATAATGCATTAACCCCTTGTTAGACTCTGACAGGATAATGCATTAACCCCCGTTAGACTCTGACAGGGTAATGCATTAACCCCTTGGTTAGACTCTGACAGGATAATGCATTAACCCCTTGTTAGACTCGGACATGATAATGCATTAAACCCTGTTAGACTCTGACAGGGTAATGCATTAACCCCTTGGTTAGACTCTGACAGGATAATGCATTAACCCCTTGTTAGACTCGGACAGGATAATGCATTAACCCTGTTAGACTCTGACAGGGTAATGCATTAACCCCTTGGTTAGACTCTGACAGGATAATGCATTAACCCCTTGTTAGACTCGGACAGGATAATGCACTAACCCCCGTTAGACTCTGACAGGGTAATGCATTGACCCCTTGGTAGACTCTGACAGGGTAATGCATTAACCCCTTGGTAGACTCTGACAGAGTAATGTGGATGGGGAGAAGTTAACTTCTTGCGTCGAGCCATCCCGGATCCGGTATCGTGACTACAGCCTCAAGCTCATTACCATAACGCAACGTTAACTATTCATGAAAATCGCAAATGAAATGAAAGTAATCTATTTGCTCTCAAGCTTAGCCTTTTGTTAACAACACTGTCATCTCAGATTTTCAAAATATGCTTCTCAACCATTGCAAAACAAGCATTTGTGTAACAGTATTGAAAACTAGCGCAGCATTTAGCATAGCGTTAGCATTCAGCAGGCAACATTTTCACAAAAAACAGAAAAGCATTCAAATAAAATAATTTACCTTTGAAGAACTTCAGATGTTTTCAATGAGGAGACTCTCAGATAGCAAATGTTCAGTTTTTCCTGAAAGACTATTTGTTTAGGACAAATCGTTCCGTTTTCTGCGTCACGTTTAGCTACGAAAAAAACCTGTATCCAGGATTGTGTAAATCTATCCGCAAGCTCATTAGCATAACACAAAGTTAACTATTCATGAAAATCGCAAATGAAATTAAATTAATCTATTTGCTCTCAAGCTTAGCCTTTTGTTAACAACACTGTCATCTCAGATTTTCAAAATATGCTTTTGAACCATAGTTAAACAAGCATTTGTGTAACAGTATTGATAGCCTAGCATAGGATTATGCCTGGCTTTCAGCATGCAACATTTTCACAAAACCCAGAAAAGTATTCAAATAAAATCATTTACCTTTGAAGAACTTCAGATGTTTTCAATGAGGAGACTCTCAGTTAGATAGCAAATGTTCCGTTTTTACAAAAAATATTATTTGTGTCGACTAATCGCTCCGTTTTGTTCATCACTTTTGGGTAAGGAAAAAAAAAAAAAAAAAAAAGAAAAGAAAATATTAAGTCATTAAAACGCAAACTTTTTTCCAAATGAACTCCATAATATCGACAGAAACATGGCAAACCGATGTTTAGAATCAATCATCAAGGTGTTTTTCACATATCTATCGACGATAAATCCTTCGTGGCAGTTGACTTTCTCTTCTGAAGAAATGGAACGCGCATGGACCTACAGATAACGCAATAATTTCGACACAGGACACCGGGCGGGACACCAGGTAAATGTAGTCTCTTATGGTCAATCTTCCAATGATATGCCTACAAACACGTCTCAATGCTGCAGACATCTTGGACGAACGGCAGAGAGCATAAGCTCGTTCACAGCATATTCACAGCCTTATAAGGAGATGATAGTAAAACAGAGCCTCAAAAATCCTGCTCATTTCCTGTTTGATGTTTCATCTTGGTTTCGCCTGTAAGATCAGTTCTGGGGCACTCACAGATAATATCTTTGCAGTTTTGAAAACGTCAGAGTGTTTTCTTTCCAAAACTGGCAATTATATGCATAGTCGAGCATCTTTTTCGTGACAAAATATTGCGCTTAAAACGGGCACGTTTTTTTTAATCCAATAGCGCCCCCATAGGTTGAAGAGGTTAATGGAAGCTGAAGAGCATATGCATGTATGTAGAAGAGGAGCTGATTGACAGGAGCTGATATACCAGTGTATCAGTATATTGAATGAATCGATACCAGTATTCACTTAAAGGGATACTGCAAGATTTTGGCAATCAAGCCCTTTTCCTACTCACCCAAAGTCAGATGAAGTCAAGGATACCAGGTTATGTCTCTCCGTGCAGTTTGAAGGAGGTTAAGGTAGTTTGGCGGTCCCGTTGTTTAACTAGCATTAAGCTCAATGATTGGATTGTACATGTGTGAAACGTACTCCTCAGCCTGCAGTGTCACCACTTGCTCCAACAAATGGTTAACTTTTCGATGGTGACGACTGCTGAGAGGCTTCAGGAGGACGGTTATGTGTGCTAGCAAGGCAGAGGTCCTGGGTTCAAGGCTCGTGTGAGCTGAATCAGGAGGAAACTGTAGTCACTAGGCAAGGGAAGTCCTTTATACCAGCATCTGGCTCTGGGTAAGTAGAAAAGGGGATTCATTGGCAAAATATCCCATTTCCCTTTTCCGTTAATTAGAAAACATTTGCACAGCTGGCATTTACATTTCTGACACGTTTACCTAACTAACTGCTAATGCTAAAGGTACCTAAAGCATACCATATTTTTAATTTAATTTTACCTGGCAAGTCAGTTAAGAACAAATTCTTATTTTCAGTGATGGCCTAGGAACAGTGGGGTTAACTGCCTGTTCAGGGGCAGAACGACAGATTTGTACCTTGTCAGCTTGGGGATTCGAACTTGCAACCTTTCGGTTACTAGTCCAATGCTCTAACCACTAGGCTACCATGCCTACCATATCAATACCATACCATCATCACCTACCATTCCATACCATATCACCATATATCACCTACCATGTCATTACCTAAAGCATTGTGTCTGATGTCAGTTGCTTCTTCTCTCCTGCTTCTATATGACAGTGACACACGATGATGTTGTTTACGTCGAGATCAGAACCGTGTCAATACTCCTATCTATGGTCACATCACTGGCTCTCAATGGTTGTGTTTGAATGGCACCTGATTGCCTCATTCACCTCATTCGGGACATAAGGCTCTACATTTTGATTGACAAAAAAGAAATGCAATGTATAGGGAACAGGATCCAATTTAAGATGCAACCATGTGATGTTTGAAATGCGCAGGCGGAAAAACAAATACTGCAATTCCCTTTCTCAGTTGTCCCTGTCCATGGCCAACTACCAGGTATAACTCTAGAGAGACAGGCCCTGTCCCTGGCCAACTACCAGGTATAACTCTAGAGAGACAGGCCCTGTCCATGGCCAACTACCAGGTATCTGGAGAGACAGGCCCTGTCCCTGGCCAACTACCAGGTATTTGCAGAGACATGCCCTGTCCCTGGCCAACTACCAGGTATCTGCAGAGACAGGCCCTGTCCATGGCCAACTACCAGTTATCTGGAGAGACAGGCCCTGTCCATGGCCAACTACCAGGTATCTGGAGAGACAGGCCCTGTCCATGGCCAACTACCAGGTATCTGGAGAGACAGGCCCTGTCCCTGGCCAACTACCAGGTATCTGGAGAGACAGGCCCTGTCCCTGGCCAACTACTAGATATCTGGAGAGACAGGCCCAGTCCATGGCCAACTACCAGGTATCTGGAGAGACAGGCCCTGTCCCTGGCCAACTACCAGGTATCTGGAGAGACAGGCCCTGTCCATGGCCAACTACCAGGTATAACTCTAGAGAGACAGGCCCTGCCCCTGGCCAACTACCAGGTATCTGGAGAGACAGGCCCTGTCCCTGGCCAACTACCAGGTATCTGGAGAGACAGGCCCTGTCCCTGGCCAACTACCAGGTATCTGCAGAGACAGGCCCTGTCCCTGGCCAACTACCAGGTATCTGCAGAGACAGGCCCTGTCCCTGGCCAACTACCAGGTATCTGCAGAGACAGGCCCTGTCCCTGGCCAACTACCAGGTATCTGCAGAGACAGGCCCTGTCCCTGGCCAACTACCAGGTATCTGCAGAGACAGGCCCTGTCCCTGGCCAACTACCAGGTATCTGCAGAGACAGGCCCTGTCCCTGGCCAACTACCAGGTATCTGCAGAGACAGGCCCTGTCCCTGGCCAACTACCAGGTATCTGGAGAGACAGGCCCTGTCCCTGGCCAACTACCAGGTATAACTCTAGAGAGACAGGCCCTGTCCCTGGCCAACTACCAGGTATCTGCAGAGACAGGCCCTGTCCCTGGCCAACTACCAGGTATCTGCAGAGACAGGCCCTGTCCCTGGCCAACTACCAGGTATTTGCAGAGACATGCCCTGTCCCTGGCCAACTACCAGGTATCTGCAGAGACAGGCCCTGTCCCTGACCAACTACCAGGTATCTGCAGAGACATGCCCTGTCCCTGGCCAACTACCAGGTATCTGGAGAGACAGGCCCTGTCCCTGGCCAACTACCAGGTATAACTCTGCAGAGACAGGCCCTGTCCCTGGCCAACTACCAGGTATCTGCAGAGACAGGCCCTGTCTTCTCCTCAGCATACCACCCATGCTCTTCCCCATTCTCAAGCTAGGTAGACAAATACAGGTAGGTGCAGTGCAATGTGTTGTTTTATAGGGTCAGTCATAGTAGTGTGATAGGTGTTGTTTTACAGGGTCAGTCATAGTAGTATGATAGGTGTTGTTTTACAGGGTTAGTCATAGTAGTATGATAGGTGTTGTTTTACAGGGTCAGTCATAGTAGTATGATAGGTGTTGTTTTACAGGGTCAGTCATAGTAGTATGATAGGTGTTGTTTTACAGGGTCAGTCATAGTAGTGTGATAGGTGTTGTTTTACAGGGTCAGTCATAGTAGTATGATAGGTGTTGTTTTACAGGGTTAGTCATAGTAGTGTGATAGGTGTTGTTTTACAGGGTCAGTCATAGTAGTATGATAGGTGTTGTTTTACAGGGTCAGTCATAGTAGTATGATAGGTGTTGTTTTATAGGGTCAGTCATAGTTGTATGATAGGTGTTGTTTTACAGGGTCAGTCATAGTAGTGTGATAGGTGTTTTTTACAGGGTCAGTCATAGTAGTATGATAGGTGTTGTTAGTACAGGGTCAGTCATACTAGTATGGTAGGTTTTGTTTTACAGGGTCAGTCATAGTAGTATGATAGGTGTTGTTTTACAGTCCCAGTAGTGTGATAGGTGTTGTTTTACAGGGTTAGTCATAGTAGTATGATAGGTGTAGTGTAATGTGATGTTGTACAGGGTCAGTCATACTAGTATGATAGGTGTTGTTTTACAGGGTCAGTCATAGTAGTATGATAGGTGTTGTTTTACAGGGTCAGTCATAGTAGTATGATAGGTGCAGTGTAATGTGTTGTTGTACAGGGTCAGTCATAGTAGTGTGATAGGTGTTGTTTTACAGGGTCAGTCATAGTAGTATGATAGGTGTTGTTGTACAGGGTCAGTCATAGTAGTGTAATGTGTTGTTTTACAGGGTCAGTCATAGTAGTATGATAGGTGTTGTTTTACAGGGTCAGTCATAGTAGTATGATAGGTGCAGTGTAATGTGTTGTTGTACAGGGTCAGTCATAGTAGTGTGATAGGTGTTGTTTTACAGGGTCAGTCATAGTAGTATGATAGGTGTTGTTGTACAGGGTCAGTCATAGTAGTATGATAGGTGTTGTTTTACAGGGTCAGTCATAGTAGTGTAATGTGTTGTTTTACAGGGTCAGTCATAGTAGTATGATAGGTGTTGTTTTACAGGGTCAGTCATAGTAGTATGATAGGTGTTGTTGTACAGGGTCAGTCATACTAGTATGATAGGTGTTGTTTTACAGGGTCAGTCATAGTAGTATGATAGGTGTTGTTTTACAGGGTCAGTCATAGTAGTATGATAGGTGTTGTTTTATAGGGTCAGTCATAGTAGTGTGATAGGTGTTGTTTTACAGGGTCAGTCATAGTAGTATGATAGGTGTTGTTTTACAGGGTTAGTCATAGTAGTATGATAGGTGTTGTTTTACAGGGTCAGTCATAGTAGTATGATAGGTGTTGTTTTACAGGGTCAGTCATAGTAGTATGATAGGTGCAGTGTAATGTGCTGTTTTACAGGGTCAGCCAGTATAGTACGGCGCCCCTGGAGGGTAGAGAGGGAGAGTAGAGGGAGAGTAGAGGAGAGTGGAGAGGGAGAGTAGAGAGGGAGAGTAGAGAGGGAGAGGTGAGAAGCGAGAGGCGCTAGCAGTGACAACAACCTATAGACACAATCCTCTGTCTGCTTCATGGAATGCCATTTTAATCAGGTTCCATGCTAAGTAGATGTCTGTAGACCCTGAATGATTCCCCGGTCTTGCCTTTGGCGTTTCTCATTCCAAGAGAGAGAGGGAGAAGACGAGTATCTATTTAAGCCTGTATGAGACCAGTACAGGTTGTTACAAGCATTTCTCAGGTGTCAAGTACAGAGGTCGGACTTAGATTTTTAATTAGTTAGCACACACAGACACAGAAACACACACTCACACGGAAACACACAGAGACGGAAACACACACACACACAGAAACACACACAGACACAGAAACACACACACACGGAAACACACACAGACGGAAACACACACAGACACAGAAACACACACTAACTTGTTGTTGTTGACTCTCTACTTGTCACACAGCAGTCCTCCACGGTGGACCTGATGATCAGAAGCATCCTGCTGAAGCATGCTGGGAAATACGGCTGCCGGGCTCAGACCAGCGCCGACACGGTGTTTGCTGAGGCTGAAGTCCTCGTTAGAGGTGAGCTCCTTATCTCTAAGCCTCAACTACAGATCTATGATAAGATGTGTCCTAAATTACACCCTATTCACTATACACTGAGTGAACAAAACATTAGGAATGCTTTCCATTACAGACAGACCAGGTGAAAGATATGATCTCTTATTGATGTCACTTGTTAAATCCACTTCAATCAGTGTAGATGAAGGAGAGGAGACAGGTTAAAGAAGGATATTTAAGCCTTGAGACAACTGAGACACGGATTGTGTCTGTGTCTCGTTCAGAGGGTGAACGGACGAGGCATGTCGTTTCACCTTCTAATGGTTGAGGTGGGAAAGGGACTGATCCTAGAGCAACGGACGAGGCATGTCGTTTCACCTTCTAATGGTTGAGGTGGGAAAGGGACTGATCCTAGAGCAACGGACGAGGCATGTCGTTTCACCTTCTAATGGTTGAGGTGGGAAAGGGACTGATCCTAGAGCAACGGACGAGGCATGTCGTTTCACCTTCTAATGGTTGAGGTGGGAAAGGGACTGATCCTAGAGCAACGGACGAGGCATGTCGTTTCACCTTCTAATGGTTGAGGTGGGAAAGGGACTGATCCTAGAGCAACGGGCGAGGCGTGTTGTTTCACCTTCTAATGGTTGAGGTGGGAAAGGGACTGATTCTAGAGCAACGGACGAGGAGGTCCTTCTGTAGCTCAGTTGGTAGAGCATGGCGCTTGTAACGCCAGGGTAGTGGGTTCGATCCCGGGACCACCCATACGTAGAATGTATGCACACATGACTGTAAGTTGCTTTGGATTGAGCGTCTGCTAAATGGCATATATTTTATATATATATA
Source organism: Oncorhynchus keta (assembly GCF_023373465.1). Taxonomy (NCBI): domain Eukaryota; kingdom Metazoa; phylum Chordata; class Actinopteri; order Salmoniformes; family Salmonidae; genus Oncorhynchus; species Oncorhynchus keta. The sequence goes on along the minus strand of NC_068438.1, from coordinate 56,325,645 downwards.
TACGAGGCATGTCGTTTCATCTTCTAATGGTTGAGGTGGGAAAGGGACTGATCCTAGAGCAACGGACGAGGCATGTCGTTTCACCTTCTAATGGTTGAGGTGGGAAAGGGACTGATCCTAGAGCAACGGGCGAGGCATGTCGTTTCACCTTCTAATGGTTGAGGTGGGAAAGGGACTGATCCTAGAGCAACGGACGAGGCATGTCGTTTCACCTTCTAATGGTTGAGGTGGGAAAGGGACTGATCCTAGAGCAACGGACGAGGCATGTCGTTTCACCTTCTAATGGTTGAGGTGGGAAAGGGACTGATCCTAGAGCAACGGACGAGGCATGTCGTTTCACCTTCTAATGGTTGAGGTGGGAAAGGGACTGATCCTAGAGCAACGGACGAGGCATGTCGTTTCACCTTCTAATGGTTGAGGATGGACTGATCCTAGAGCAACGGGCGAGGCATGTCGTTTCACCTTCTAATGGTTGAGGTGGGAAAGGGACTGATCCTAGAGCAACGGACGAGGCATGTCGTTTCACCTTCTAATGGTTGAGGATGGACTGATCCTAGAGCAACGGGCGAGGCATGTCGTTTCATCTTCTAATGGTTGAGGTGGGAAAGGGACTGATCCTAGAGCAACGGACGAGGCATGTCGTTTCATCTTCTAATGGTTGAGGTGGGAAAGGGACTGATCCTAGAGCAACGGGCGAGGCATGTCGTTTCACCTTCTAATGGTTGAGGTGGGAAAGGGACTGATCCTAGAGCAACGGGCGAGGCATGTCGTTTCACCTTCTAATGGTTGAGGTGGGAAAGGGACTGATCCTAGAGCAACGGGCGAGGCATGTCGTTTCATCTTCTAATGGTTGAGGATGGACTGATCCTAGAGCAACGGGCGAGGCATGTCGTTTCACCTTCTAATGGTTGAGGATGGACTGATCCTAGAGCAACGGGCGAGGCATGTCATTTCACCTTCTAATGGTTGAGGTGGGAAAGGGACTGATCCTAGAGCAACGGGCGAGGCATGTCGTTTCACCTTCTAATGGTTGAGGTGGGAAAGGGACTGATCCTAGAGCAACGGACGAGGCATGTCGTTTCATCTTCTAATGGTTGAGGTGGGAAAGGGACTGATCCTAGAGCAACGGGCGAGGCATGTCGTTTCACCTTCTAATGGTTGAGGTGGGAAAGGGACTGATCCTAGAGCTTTGTCTCAAGTGGCACCCTAATCCCTATTTAGTGTGTTACTTTTTAACAGAGCCCTGTGAGCCCTGGTCAAAAGTAGTGCACTATTAGGGTGTCGTTTGGGATGCAGGCCGAGATCTGTGGTTTAGGGGACACCTTCAACCCTTCTCCTGATATTATCTCACAACTCTTCAATGGTTGCCCCCTTGCTATGGAGGCCTGTGATACAGATCACTGGTTGCCCCCTTGCTATGGAGGGCTGTGATACAGATCACTGGTTGCCCCCTTGCTATGGAGGGCTGTGATACAGATCACTGGTTGCCCCCTTGCTATGGAGGGCTGTGATACAGATCACTGGTTGCCCCCTTGCTATGGAGGGCTGTGATACAGATCACTGGTTGCCCCCTTGCTATGGAGGGCTGTGATACAGATCACTGGTTGCCCCCTTGCTATGGAGGGCTGTGATACAGATCACTGGTTGCCCCCTTGCTATGGAGGGCTGTGATACAGATCACTGGTTGTCCCCTTGCTATGGAGGGCTGTGATACAGATCACTGGTTGCCCCCTTGCTACGGAGGGCTGTGATACAGATCACTGGTTGTCCCCTTGCTATGGAGGGCTGTGATACAGATCACTGGTTGCCCCCTTGCTATGGAGGCCTGTGATACAGATCACTAGTTGTCCCCTTGCTATGGAGGGCTGTGATACAGATCACTGGTTGCCCCCTTGCTATGGAGGGCTGTGATACAGATCACTGGTTGCCCCCTTGCTATGGAGGGCTGTGATACAGATCACTGGTTGCCCCCTTGCTATGGAGGGCTGTGATACAGATCACTGGTTGCCCCCTTGCTATGGAGGGCTGTGATACAGATCACTGGTTGCCCCCTTGCTATGGAGGGCTGTGATACAGATCACTGGTTGCCCCTTGCTATGGAGGGCTGTGATACAGATCACTGGTTGCCCCCTTGCTATGGAGGGCTGTGATACAGATCACTGGTTGCCCCCTTGCTATGGAGGGCTTTGATACAGATCACTAGTTGTCCCCTTGCTATGGAGGGCTGTGATACAGATCACTGGTTGCCCCCTCGCTACAACACCCATGGAGGGTTGTCGGCTTTGAGCTCTAGACAGGTGATTGGCATGACGCTGAAAATCCCCTTTCATATTGAAGGATGGGGAGGGAGGGATGGAGGAGGTGTGCGTGTGCGTGTGTGTGTGTGTGTGTGTGTGTGTGTGTGTGTGTGTGTGTGTGTGTGTGTGTGTGTGTGTGTGTGTGTGTGTGTGTGTGTGTGTGTGTGTGTGTGTGTGTGGTGGTGGGGGGTCATGGGATTGGATGATGAGATGGGTTGTCCTGCCTGAGCTACTCTCTAAATCCAGAATCTGAATCCTCAATGATATATTCTCCACCATTCAATCTACTTATTAAACCCACCACGACACACACGGCTCTCCTCTCAATAGACTTCAGAATCACACCGGCTGGTTCTCATGGCGACACAGAATGCATATTAATATCCCTCCTCGGAATGCAAATGTACCTTTTAAACCGACCCTTTTAACGGTCCCTTCTGTGGAACACTCAACCTTTCGGTTTTCATTGGACGGCACCAGCTGTTCTCACAGGTCCTCCTGTTCTCTCCTTCACTCTCTGTCTGTGGGTGGGTCCAGTAACAGAAAGGTTGCTGGTTTAAATCCCGAGCCGACTCGGTGAAAAATAGGTTGATGTGCTCTTGAGCAAGACACTTAACCTGTTTGCTCCTGTAAATTGCTCTGGATGAGAGTGTCTGCTAAATGACAAGTGAAGCTGCACATCATCGGTCCAGCTGTTTTCAGTTTGGGGTTGAATCTGTGTGTCCGAATTAGCTATTTATTCCCTAAGTACACTGCTTTAGGACAGAATCCTCTCTCTCTCTCTCTCTCTCTCTCTCTCTAAATCTCCCTCTAGGCCCCCCAGGACCCCCTGGTGTGGTGATAGTAGAGGAGATCAAGGACACTACAGCCACCCTGTCTTGGAGTGGAGGGGTGGACAACCACAGCCCCATCAGCAGCTACAATCTCCAGGCCCGGAGCCCCTTCTCCCTGGGCTGGCAGACCCTCAGGACAGGTATGGATGCTGTCCTGTTTGTTTTACGCCAGAGATGTTAAGTTGCAATAGAGGATCTATTGCCTCCAGCTGTAGATTCAGGGTGGCCCTGACTGGAGACTAGCTGTAGATTCAGGGTGGCCCTGACTGGAGACTAGCTGTAGATTCAGGGTGGCCCTGACTGGAGACTAGCTGTAGATTCAGGGTAGCCCTGACTGGAGACTAGCTGTAGATTCAAGGTGGCCCTGACTGGAGACTAGCTGTAGATTCGGGGTGGTCCTGACTGGAGACTAGCTGTAGATTCAGGGTGGCCCTGACTGGAGACTAGCTGTAGATTCAGGGTGGCCCTGACTGGAGACTAGCTGTAGATTCAGGGTGGCCCTGACTGGAGACTAGCTGTAGATTCAAGGTGGCCCTGACTGGAGACTAGCTGTAGATTCAGGGTGGCCCTGACTGGAGACTAGCTGTAGATTCAGGGTGGCCCTGACTGGAGACTAGCTGTAGATTCAGGGTGGCCCTGACTGGAGACTAGCTGTAGATTCAGGGTGGCCCTGACTGGAGACTAGCTGTAGATTCAGGGTGGCCCTGACTGGAGACTAGCTATAGATTCAGGGTGGCCCTGACTGGAGACTAGCTGTAGATTCAGGGTGGCCCTGACTGGAGACTAGCTGTTGGAGGTGCAGGCATCTGTTAGACGACAAAGAGCTCAACTCAACACCTCTCGTCCTTCAGTTGAGTTTCTCCAGTCAGGGCCACCATGAATCGAGTTGAACTGTTATGTATTAATTCTAACTCTTATGTTCTGTTTAAAACTTGGCTGTTGTTCAACAGAACTTAATAAAAAAAGTATGTTCAGCTCAAAATGAAATGTCAGTGGTTTAAATTACACTCAGAATTATGTCAAAAGGTTAACAGAAAATGAACCTGTATCTTTTAAGGTCAACGCTAATTCCTGAGGTGGCAGTGAGAAAACCACGGGATTTTTACTGAGCTGTTACCATTTAAATGGCTTCATTTCCCCGTATCTTGACAGTAATACCCATCTATAATGATCTGTTAATGTCGAAGGAAGACTGCCGACTCAGTAGGTGTAATCTGCTCCGCTGCTGCTGTGTGCTTTCAGAGGATACGAATAATAGAAAAGTTTAGAGCTCCATAATGAATCATGTCCTTAGAATGATTCACAATGGTTGTCGCCCAAATGGCACCCTATTCCCTACGTAGTGCACTACTTTAGACCAGAGCCCTATGGCACCCTATTCTCTACGTAGTGCACTACTTTAGACCAGAGCCCTATAGCACCCTATTCTCTACGTAGTGCACTACTTTAGACCAGAGCCCTATAGCACCCTATTCTCTACGTAGTGCACTACTTTAGACCAGAGCCCTATAGCACCCTATTCTCTACGTAGTGCACTACTTTAGACTAGAGCCCTATAGCACCCTATTCTCTACGTAGTGCACTACTTTAGACTAGAGCCCTATAGCACCCTATTCTCTACGTAGTGCACTACTTTAGACTAGAGCCCTATAGCACCCTATTCTCTACGTAGTGCACTACTTTAGACTAGAGCCCTATAGCACCCTATTCTCTACGTAGTGCACTACTTTAGACTAGAGCCCTATAGCACCCTATTCTCTACGTAGTGCACTACTTTAGACTAGAGCCCTATAGCACCCTATTCTCTACGTAGTGCACTACTTTAGACTAGAGCCCTATAGCACCCTATTCTCTACGTAGTGCACTACTTTAGACTAGAGCCCTATAGCACCCTATTCTCTACGTAGTGCACTACTTTAGACTAGAGCCCTATAGCACCCTATTTGAAGGAAAGACAATTAGTCCCAGTGATGCATGTGGAAAGTGGTGAACTCGTTAAGATTAGCACACAGAGAAAGAGAGCATTAAGCTAGCTGTAGGGTTGAATTACACACGGAACCCTATTCCCTACGTAGTGCACTACTTTAGACTAGAGCCCTATAGCACCCTATTTGAAGGAAAGACAATTAGTCCCAGTGATGCATGTGGAAAGTGGTGAACTCGTTAAGATTAGCACACAGGGAAAGAGAGCATTAAGCTAGCTGTAGGGTTGAATTACACACGGAACCCTATTCCCTAATATACTGCACAACGTTTGACCAGACCCTTAGGGTTCTGGTTTTAAAGCAGTGTACTTTATGCGTGATAGGATGCCATTTGGGACACACTGTACTTCTTCCTTCAAACAGAGTTAACAGCATGTGTTTGAAGAGCAGTCAGCTTGACAGAGTGCCCTGGTGTCAATGATAAGAACACCGAGACAGTAGTTCTGGGCAGTGATCTGAAGATATAGGGAATGGGAGACTTGATAAGAACAGAGTTCTGGGCAGTGATCTGAAGACATGGGGAATGGGAGACTTGATAAGAACAGAGTTCTGGGCAGTGATCTGAAGACATGGGGAATGGGAGACTTGATAAGAACAGAGTTCTGGGCAGTGATCTGAAGACATGGGGAATGGGAGACTTGATAAGAACAGAGTTCTGGGCAGTGATCTGAAGACATGGGGAATGGGAGACTTGATAAGAACAGAGTTCTGGGCAGTGATCTGAAGATATAGGGAATGGGAGACTTGATAAGAACAGAGTTCTGGGCAGTGATCTGAAGACATGGGGAATGGGAGACTTGATAAGAACAGAGTTCTGGGCAGTGATCTGAAGACATGGGGAATGGGAGGAAGTAGATAGGCTGGTCGTACATTTAATGTAAGAGGTTACATTAAATGTACCAAGATGTAATTGTAAACTCAGCAAAGAAAGAAACATCCTTTTTTCAGGATCCTGTCTTTCAAAGATAATTCGTAAAAATCCAAATAACTTCACAGATCTTCATTGAAAAGGGTTTAAACACTGTTTTCCCATGCTTGTTCAATGGACCATAAACAATTAATGAACATGCACCTGTGGAACGGTCGTTAAGACACTAACAGCTTACAGACGGTAGGCAATTAAGGTCACAGTTATGAAAACTTAGGACACTAAAGAGGCCTTTCTACTGACTCTGAAAAACACCAAAATAAAGATGCCCAGGGTCCCTGCTCATCTGTGTGAACATGCCTTAGGCATGCTGCAAGGAGGCATGAACACTGCAGATGTGGCCAGGGTAATAAATTGCAATGTCCGTACTGTGAGATGCCTAAGACAGCCCTACAGAGAGATAGGACGTACAGCTGATCGTCCTCGCAGTGTTAGACCACATGTAACAACACCTGCACAGGATCGGTACATCCGAACATCACACCTGCGGGACAGGTACAGGATAGCAATAACAACTGCCTGAGTTACACAAGGAATGCACAATCCCTCCATCAGTGCTCAGACTGTCCGCAATAGGCTGAGAGAGGCTGGACTGAGGGCTTGTAGGCCTGTTGTAGGAAGGTCCTCACCAGACATAACCGGTAACAACGTTGCCTATGGGCACACAACCACCGCCTCTGGACCAGCCAGGACTGGCAAAAAGTGCTCTTCACTGACGAGTTGCGGCTTTGTCTTACATGGGTTGATGGTCAGATTCGCGTATGTATATATACAGTGTTGTAACGATGTGCAAGTGGTTAAAGTACAAAAGGGAAAATAAATAAACAATCTACTGCAGAGATAACCTTCAGAATTCTGTCAAACTATCCAGTTCTGTGCCCAAACAATTTGAGCTTGTACTTTTAAAAATAGACCTTTCTATAAATAAGTCTCTCACCGTTGCTGCTTGTTATAGACCTCCCTCTGCCCCCAGCAGTGCCCTGGACACCATATGTGAATTGATTGCCCCCCCATCTATTTTTAGACTTCGTACTGTTTGGTGACCTAAACTGGGACATGCTTAACACCCCGGCCATCCTACAATCTAAGCTAGATGCCCTCAATCTCACACAAATTATCAAGGAACCAACCAGGTACAACCCTAAATCTGTAACCATGGGCACCCTCTTAGATATCATCCTGACCAACCAATCCTGCCCTCATCCCATCAGTAGAGGATGCCTGGTTGCTCTTTAAAAGTGTTTTCCTCACCATCTTAAATAAGCCCCATTTCAAAAAATGTAGAACCCCAGACTTGACTGCCCTTAACCAGCACAAAAAACATCCTGTGGCATTCTGCATTAGCATCAAATTGCCCCCGCGATATGCAACTGCTCAGGGAAGTCAGGAACCAATATACTCAGTCAATTAGGAAGGCTTAGGCTAGTTTTTTCAAACAGAAATGTGCATCCTGTAGCACTAATTCCAAAAAGCATTGGGACACTGTAAAGTCCATGGAGAATAAGACCACCTCCTCCCAGCTGCCCACTGCACTGAGGATAGGAAACATTTCACCACCGATAAATCTACAATAATCGATCATTTCAATAAGCATTTTTCTACGGCTGGCTATGCTTTCCACCTGGCTACCTCTACCCAGGCCAACATCTCAGCAACCCCTGCAGCAACTTGACTCTATGCTAGGTAAAGTCCCACCTTATCTCAGCCACTGGTCACCATAGCAACACCCACCCGTAGCACACGCTCCAGCAGGTATATTTCACTGGTCATCCTGAATGCCAACACTTCCTTTGGCCGCCTTTCATTCCACTTCTCTGCTGCCAAAGACTGTAACAAATTAAAAAATGTTTTTAAATCTAATTTTACTGCTTGTGTCAGTTACTTGATGTTGAATAGAGTTGTATGTACATGTAGGTAGAATTATTACATTGACATAGATGACAACAGAGAGTAGCAGTGGTGTGAAGAGGGGGTGGGGGGGCACAGCAAATAGTCTGGGTAGCCATTTGACTAGATGTTCAGGAGTCTTATGGCTTGGGGGTCGAAGCTGTTTAGAAGCCTATTGGACCTAGACTTGGTGCTCCGGTACAAATTGCCATGCTGTAGCAGAGAGAACACTCTGTGACTTGGGTGGCTGGAGTCTTTTACAATTTTTAGGGCCTTCCTCTGACACCGCCTGGTATAGAGGTCCTGGATGGCAGGAAGCTTGGCCCCAGTGATGTAATGGGCCGTTCGCACTACCCTCTGTAGTGCCTTGCGGTCGGAGGCCGAGCATACCAGGCAGTGATGTAACCAGTCAGGATGCTCTCGATGGTGCTGCTGTGGAACCTTTTGAGGATCTGAGGATGCCAAATCTTTTCAGTTTCCTGAGGGGGAATAGACAAAGATCGTACTTTTTGGAGGAATGTCCTCTGGTCTGTTGAAAGAAATAAAAGGGGGAGGTTTGCAAGCCGAATAACACCATCCCAAACGTGAAGCACGGGAGTGGCAGCATCATGTTGCGGGGGTGCTTTGCTTCAGGAGGGACTGGGGCACTTTGCAAAATAGAGAGAATCATGAGGGACAAAAATTATCTGGATATATTGAAGCAACATCTCAAGACATCAGTCAGGAATTTAATGCTTGATGCAAATGGGTCTTCCAAATGGACAATGACCCCAAGCACACTTCCAAAGTTGTGGCAAAATGGCTTAAGGACAACACATTCAAGCTATCAGAGTGGCAATCACAAAGCCCTGACTTCAATCCTATAGAAAATGTGTGGGCAGAACTGAAAAAGTGTGTGCGAGCAAGAAGGCCTACAAACCTGACTCAGTTACACCAGCTCTGTCAGGAGAAATGGGCCAGAATTCACCCAACTTGTTGTGGGAAGCTTGTAGAAGGCTACCTGAAACGTTTGACCCAAGTTAAACAATTTAAAGGAAATGCTACCAAATATTATTGAGTGTATGTAAACTTCGGACCCACTGGGAATGTGATGAAAGCAATCAAATCTGAAATTAATCATTCTCTCTACTAATATTCTGACATTTCACATTCTTAAAATAAAGTGGCGATCCTAACTGACCTAAAATAGTGAATTTTTACTAGGATTAAATATCTGGAATTGTGAACAACTGAGTTTAAATGTATTTGGCCAAGGTGTATGTGAACTGTATCTGTATATCTATTCTCTATATCTATATATATTCTGTATATCTACATCTATTCTGTATATCTATATATATTCTCTATATCTATATATATTCTGTATATCTATATCTATTTGCTATATCTATATCTATTCGCTATATCTATTATCTATATCTATTCTGTATATCTACATCTATTCTGTATATCTATATCTATTCTGTATATATATATATATATCTATTCTGTATATATATATATCTATATCTATTCTGTATATATATATATATATCTATATCTATTCTGTATATAAATATATATATCTATTCTGTATATCTATATCTATTCTGTATATCTATATCTATTCTATATATCTATATCTATTCTGTATATCTATATCTATTCTATATATCTATATCTATTCTGTATATATATATTTTTTTATCTATTCTGTATATATATATCTATATCTATTATTTATATCTATATCTCTCCCTCCATCCTCTCCAGACCCAGAGCCAGTGACAGGGGACATGGAGTCAGCCATGGCTGTGGAGCTCAACCCCTGGGTGGACTATGAATTCAGGGTGGTGGCCAGTAACGCTATCGGGACAGGAGATCCCAGTGCCCCATCCAGAGGAGTCCGGACTAAAGAAGCAGGTAACTCCTCGGTCTGTGTGTCCGTGTGTGTGTGTGTTTCCTACTAACCAAAGAAGAAGTAAACTCCCACTAAAACGACCTTCTACTTACCAAAGAAGAAGTAAACTCCCACTAAAACGACCTTCTACTTACCAAAGAAGAAGTAAACTCCCACTAAAACGACCTTCTACTTACCAAAGAAGAAGTAAACTCCCACTAAAACGACCTTCTACTTACCAAAGAAGAAGTAAACTCCCACTAAAACGACCTTCTACTTACCAAAGAAGAAGTAAACTCCCACTAAAACGACCTTCTACTAACCAAAGAAGAAGTAAACTCCCACTAAAACGACCTTCTACTTACCAAAGAAGAAGTAAACTCCCACTAAAACGACCTTCTACTTACCAAAGAAGAAGTAAACTCCCACTAAAACGACCTTCTACTTACCAAAGAAGAAGTAAACTCCCACTAAAACGACCTTCTACTTACCAAAGAAGAAGTAAACTCCCACTAAAACGACCTTCTACTAACCAAAGAAGAAGTAAACTCCCACTAAAACGACCTTCTACTTACCAAAGAAGAAGTAAACTCCCACTAAAACGACCTTCTACTAACCAAAGAAGAAGTAAACTCCCACTAAAACGACCTTCTACTTACCAAAGAAGAAGTAAACTCCCACTAAAACAACCTTCTACTTACCAAAGAAGAAGTAAACTCCCACTAAAACGACCTTCTACTAACCAAAGAAGAAGTAAACTCCCACTAAAACGACCTTCTACTTACCAAAGAAGAAGTAAACTCCCACTAAAACGACCTTCTACTAACCAAAGAAGAAGTAAACTCCCACTAAAACGACCTTCTACTTACCAAAGAAGAAGTAAACTCCCACTAAAACGACCTTCTACTAACCAAAGAAGAAGTAAACTCCCACTAAAACGACCTTCTACTTACCAAAGAAGAAGTAAACTCCCACTAAAACGACCTTCTTACTTACCACAGAAGAAGTAAACTCCCACTAAAACGACCTTCTACTTACCAAAGAAGAAGTTGACTCCCACTAAAACGACCTTCTTACTTTCAACGGTCTCTTAATGATCCCCTTAAAGAAGGCTACATACATAATGACAACAATATACAATATACACTACATGACTACACTACATACACTTAATTCCAAAACCATGGGCATTAATATGGAGTTGGTCCCACCTTTGCTGCTATAACAGCCTCCACTCTTCTGGGAAGCCTTTCCACTAGATGTTGGAACATTGCTGAGGGGACTTGCTTCAATTCAGCCACGAGCATTAGTGAGGTCGGGCACTGATGTTGGGGTGATTAGGCCTGGCTCTCAGTCAGCGTTCCAATTCATCCCAAAGGTGTTCGATGGGGTTGAGGTCAGGGCTCTGTGCAAGCCAGTCAAGTTCTTCCACACTGATCTGGACAAACCATTTCTGTATGGATCTCGCTTTGTGCCCTCTTGGCATTGTCATGTGGAAACAGGAAAAGGACATCCCCAAGCTGTTGCACAAAGTTGGAAGCACAGAATTGTCTAGAATGTCATTGCATTGCTTGCTGTTTGGGGTTTTAGGCTGGGTTTCTGTATAGTATGTTGTGACATCGGCTGATATAAAAAGGGATTTATAAATACGTTTGATTTATTGCTGTAGCGTTAAGATTTCCCTTCACTGGAACTAAGGGGCCGAACCATGAAAAACAGACCCAGACATTAGTCTTCCTCCACCAAACTTTACAGTTGGCCCTATGCTTCACTGGAACTAAGGGGCCCGAACCATGAAAAACAGCCCCAGACATTAGTCTTCCTCCACCAAACTTTACAGTTGGCCCTATGCTTCACTGGAACTAAGGGGCCCGAACCATGAAAAACAGCCCCAGACATTAGTCTTCCTCCACCAAACTTTACAGTTGGCCCTATGCTTCACTGGAACTAAGGGGCCCGAACCATGAAAAACAGCCCCAGACATTAGTCTTCCTCCACCAAACTTTACAGTTGGCCCTATGCTTCACTGGAACTAAGGGGCCGAACCATGAAAAACAGCCCCAGACATTAGTCTTCCTCCACCAAACTTTACAGTTGGCCCTATGCTTCACTGGAACTAAGGGGCCCGAACCATGAAAAACAGCCCCAGACATTAGTCTTCCTCCACCAAACTTTACAGTTGGCCCTATGCTTCACTGGAACTAAGGGTCCCGAACCATGAAAAACAGCCCCAGACATTAGTCTTCCTCCACCAAACTTTACAGTTGGCCCTATGCTTCACTGGAACTAAGGGGAACATGAAAAACAGCCCCAGACATTAGTCTTCCTCCACCAAACTTTACAGTTGGCCCTATGCTTCACTGGAACTAAGGGGCCCGAACCATGAAAAACAGCCCCAGACATTAGTCTTCCTCCACCAAACTTTACAGTTGGCCCTATGCTTCACTGGAACTAAGGGGCCGAACCATGAAAAACAGCCCCAGACATTAGTCTTCCTCCACCAAACTTTACAGTTGGCCCTATGCATGAAACCCAGATTCATCCGTCGGACTGTCAGTTTATGAAGTGTGGTTCATCACTCCAGAGAACGCGTTTCCACTGCTCCAGAGGTCAATGGCGGCGAGCTTTACACCACTCCAGCCGATACTTGGCATTGCACATGGTGATCGTAGGCTTGTGTGCTAAAGCTTGAACATGGAAACCCATTTCATGAAGCTCCCGAGAAACAGTTCTTGTGCTGACGTTGCTTCCAGAGGCAGTTTGGAACTCGGTAGGGAGTGTTGCAACCGAGGACAGACGCTTTTTACGGTATGCGCTTCGGCACTCTGCGGTCCCGTTCTGTAGCCTACCACTTCGTGGCAGAGCCGTTGTTGCTCCAAGACATTTCCACTTCACAATAACAGCACTTACAGTTGCCTGGGGGGCAGCTCAAGCAGGGTGAAATTTGACTAACTGACTTGTTGGAAAGGTGGCGTTGAAAGTCAATTTGACTTGTTTGAAACGTTGAAAGTCACTCAGCATTTCAGTACGGGCCATTCTAGTGATAATATTTGTCTATGGCGATGGCATGGCTGTGTGCTTGGTTTGATACACCTGTCAGCAATGGGTGTGCCTGAAAAAGACAAATCTACTCATTTGAAATGGTGATCACATACTGCTGTATATATAGTATATGTTGAAGAGGTGTCCTCATACTGCTGTATATATAGTATATGTTGAAGGGGTGTCCTCATACTGCTGTATATATAGTATATGTTGAAGGGGTGTCCTCATACTGCTGTATATATAGTATATGTTGAAGGGGTGTCCACATACTGCTGTATATATAGTATATGATGAAGGGGTGTCCTCATACTGCTGTATATATAGTATATGTTGAAGGGGTGTCCTCATACTGCTGTATATATAGTGGATGAAGAGGTGTCCTCATACTGCTGTATATATAGTATATGTTGAAGGGGTGTCCACATACTACTGTATATATAGTGGATGAAGAGGTGTCCTCATACTGCTGTATATATAGTATATGTTGAAGGGGTGTCCACATACTGCTGTATATATAGTGGATGAAGAGGTGTCCTCATACTGCTGTATATATAGTATATGTTGAAGGGGTGTCCACATACTGCTGTATATATAGTGGATGAAGGGGTGTCCTCATACTGCTGTATATATAGTATATGTTGAAAGGGTGTCCACATACTGCTGTATATATAGTGGATGAAGGGGTGTCCACATACTGCTGTATATATAGTATATGTTGAAGGGGTGTCCTCATACTGCTGTATATATAGTGGATGAAGAGGTGTCCTCATACTGCTGTATATATAGTGGATGAAGGGGTGTCCTCATACTGCTGTATATATAGTATGAAGGGTGTCCTCATACTGCTGTATATATAGTATATGTTGAAGGGGTGTCCTCATACTGCTGTATATATAGTATATGTTGAAGGGGTGTCCTCATACTGCTGTATATATAGTGGATGAAGGGGTGTATACTGCTGTGGATGAAGGGTGTCCACATACTGCTGTATATATAGTGGATGAAGGGGTGTCCTCATACTGCTGTATATAGTGGATGAAGGGTGTCCACATACTGCTGTATATATAGTATATGTGGAAGGGGTGTCCTCATACTGCTGTATATATAGTGGATGAAGAGGTGTCCACATACTGCTGTATATATAGTGGATGAAGGGGTGTCCACATACTGCTGTATATATAGTGGATGAAGAGGTGTCCACATACTGCTGTATATATAGTGGATGAAGGGGTGTCTACATACTGCTGTATATATAGTATATGTGGAAGGGGTGTACTCATACTGCTGTATATATAGTATATGTGGAAGGGGTGTACTCATACTGCTGTATATATAGTATATGTGGAAGGGGTGTACTCATACTGCTGTATATATAGTATATGTGGAAGGGGTGTACTCATACTGCTGTATATATAGTATATGTTGAAGGGGTGTCCTCATACTGCTGTATATATAGTATATGTGGAAGGGGTGTCCTCATACTGCTGTATATATAGTGGATGAAGGGGTGTCCTCATACTGCTGTATATATAGTGGATGAAGGGGTGTCCTCATACTGCTGTATATATAGTGGATGAAGGGGTGTCCTCATACTGCTGTATATATAGTATATGTTGAAGGGGTGTCCACATACTGCTGTATATATAGTATATGTTGAAGGGGTGTCCACATACTGCTGTATATATAGTGGATGAAGGGGTGTCCACATACTGCTGTATATATAGTATATGTTAAAGAGGTGTCCACATACTGCTGTATATATAGTATATGTTAAAGAGGTGTCCACATACTGCTGTATATATAGTATATGTTGAAGGGGTGTCCTCATACTGCTGTATATATAGTATATGTTGAAGGGGTGTCCTCATACTGCTGTATATATAGTATATGATGAAGGGGTGTCCACATATTGCTGTATATATAGTATATGTTGAAGGGGTGTCCTCATACTGCTGTATATATAGTGGATGAAGGGGTGTCCTCATACTGCTGTATATATAGTATATGTTGAAGGGGTGTCCTCATACTGCTGTATATATAGTATATGATGAAGGGGTGTCCACATACTGCTGTATATATAGTGGATGAAGGGGTGTCCACATACTGCTGTATATATAGTATATGTTGAAGAGGTGTCCACATATTGCTGTATATATATAGTGGATGAAGAGGTGTCCTCATATTGCTGTATATATATAGTGGATGAAGAGGTGTCCACATACTGCTGTATATTTAGTGGATGAAGGGGTGTCCACATACTGCTGTATATATAGTGGATGAAGATGTGTCCACATACTGCTGTATATATAGTGGATGAAGGGGTGTCCTCATACTGCTGTATATATAGTGGATGAAGGGGTGTCCTCATACTGCTGTATATATAGTATATGTTGAAGGGGTGTCCTCATACTGCTGTATATATAATATATGTTGAAGGGGTGTCCTCATACTGCTGTATATATAGTATATGTTGAAGGGGTGTCTACATACTGCTGTATATATAATATATGTTGAAGGGGTGTCCTCATACTGCTGTATATATAGTATATGTTGAAGGGGTGTCCTGTATATATAGTATATGTTGAAGGGGTGTCCTCATACTGCTGTATATATAGTATATGTTGAAGGGGTGTCCACATACTGCTGTATATATAATATATGTTGAAGGGGTGTCCTCATACTGCTGTATATATAGTATATGTTGAAGAGGTGTCCTCATACTGCTGTATATATAGTGGATGAAGGGGTGTCCACATACTGCTGTATATATAGTATATGTTGAAGAGGTGTCCTCATACTGCTGTATATATAGTATATGTTGAAGAGGTGTCCACATACTGCTGTATATATAGTGGATGAAGGGGTGTCCTCATACTGCTGTATATATAGTATATGTTGAAGAGGTGTCCTCATACTGCTGTATATATAGTGGATGTTGAAGGGGTGTCCACATACTGCTGTATATATAGTATATGTTGAAGGGGTGTCCACATACTGCTGTATATATAGTATATGTTGAAGAGGTGTCCTCATACTGCTGTATATATAGTATATGTTGAAGAGGTGTCCTCATACTGCTGTATATATAGTGGATGAAGGGGTGTCCACATACTGCTGTATATATAGTATATGTTGAAGGGGTGTCCTCATACTGCTGTATATATAGTATGAAGTGGTGTCTACATACTGCTGAATGAAGGGTGTCCACATACTGCTGTATATATAGTGGATGAAGGGGTGTCCTCATACTGCTGTATATATAGTGGATGAAGGGGTGTCCTCATACTGCTGTATATATAGTATATGTTGAAGGGGTGTCCACATACTGCTGTATATATAGTATATGTTGAAGGGGTGTCCACATACTGCTGTATATATAGTGGATGAAGGGGTGTCCACATACTGCTGTATATATAGTATATGTTAAAGAGGTGTCCACATACTGCTGTATATATAGTATATGTTAAAGAGGTGTCCACATACTGCTGTATATATAGTATATGTTGAAGGGGTGTCCTCATACTGCTGTATATATAGTATATGTTGAAGGGGTGTCCTCATACTGCTGTATATATAGTATATGATGAAGGGGTGTCCACATATTGCTGTATATATAGTATATGTTGAAGGGGTGTCCTCATACTGCTGTATATATAGTGGATGAAGGGGTGTCCTCATACTGCTGTATATATAGTATATGTTGAAGGGGTGTCCTCATACTGCTGTATATATAGTATATGATGAAGGGGTGTCCACATACTGCTGTATATATAGTGGATGAAGAGGTGTCCTCATACTGCTGTATATATAGTATATGTTGAAGAGGTGTCCACATACTGCTGTATATATAGTGGATGAAGAGGTGTCCTCATATTGCTGTATATATATAGTGGATGAAGAGGTGTCCACATACTGCTGTATATTTAGTGGATGAAGGGGTGTCCACATACTGCTGTATATATAGTGGATGAAGATGTGTCCACATACTGCTGTATATATAGTGGATGAAGGGGTGTCCTCATACTGCTGTATATATAGTGGATGAAGGGGTGTCCTCATACTGCTGTATATATAGTATATGTTGAAGGGGTGTCCTCATACTGCTGTATATATAATATATGTTGAAGGGGTGTCCTCATACTGCTGTATATATAGTATATGTTGAAGGGGTGTCTACATACTGCTGTATATATAATATATGTTGAAGGGGTGTCCTCATACTGCTGTATATATAGTATATGTTGAAGGGGTGTCCTGTATATATAGTATATGTTGAAGGGGTGTCCTCATACTGCTGTATATATAGTATATGTTGAAGGGGTGTCCACATACTGCTGTATATATAATATATGTTGAAGGGGTGTCCTCATACTGCTGTATATATAGTATATGTTGAAGAGGTGTCCTCATACTGCTGTATATATAGTGGATGAAGGGTGTCCACATACTGCTGTATATATAGTATATGTTGAAGAGGTGTCCTCATACTGCTGTATATATAGTATATGTTGAAGAGGTGTCCACATACTGCTGTATATATAGTGGATGAAGGGGTGTCCTCATACTGCTGTATATATAGTATATGTTGAAGAGGTGTCCTCATACTGCTGTATATATAGTGGATGTTGAAGGGGTGTCCACATACTGCTGTATATATAGTATATGTTGAAGGGGTGTCCACATACTGCTGTATATATAGTATATGTTGAAGAGGTGTCCTCATACTGCTGTATATATAGTATATGTTGAAGAGGTGTCCTCATACTGCTGTATATATAGTATATGTTGAAGGGGTGTCCTCATACTGCTGTATATATAGTGGATGAAGAGGTGTCCACATACTGCTGTATATATAGTGGATGAAGAGGTGTCCACATACTGCTGTATATATAGTATATGTTGAAGAGGTGTCCTCATACTGCTGTATATATAGTGGATGAAGAGGTGTCCACATACTGCTGTATATATAGTATATGTTGAAGGGGTGTCCTCATACTGCTGTATTTATAGTATATGTTGAAGGGGTGTCCTCATACTGCTGTATATATAGTATATGTTGAAGAGGTGTCCTCATACTGCTGTATATATAGTGGATGAAGGGGTGTCCACATACTGCTGTATATATAGTATATGTTGAAGAGGTGTCCTCATACTGCTGTATATATAGTGGATGAAGTGGTGTCCTCATACTGCTGTATATATAGTGGATGAAGGGGTGTCCTCATACTGCTGTATATATAGTGGATGAAGAGGTGTCCACATACTGCTGTATATATAGTATATGTTGAAGAGGTGTCCTCATACTGCTGTATATATAGTGGATGAAGGGGTGTCCTCATACTGCTGTATATATAGTATATGTTGAAGGGGTGTCCTCATACTGCTGTATATATAGTGGATGAAGGGGTGTCCTCATACTGCTGTATATATAGTATATGTTGAAGAGGTGTCCTCATACTGCTGTATATATAGTGGATGAAGAGGTGTCCACATACTGCTGTATATATAGTATATGTTGAAGGGGTGTCCACATACTGCTGTATATATAGTATATGTTGAAGGGGTGTCCACATACTGCTGTATATATAGTATATGTTGAAGAGGTGTCCTCATACTGCTGTATATATAGTGGATGAAGAGGTGTCCACATACTGCTGTATATATAGTATATGTTGAAGGGGTGTCCTCATACTGCTGTATATATAGTATATGTTGAAGAGGTGTCCTCATACTGCTGTATATATAGTGGATGAAGAGGTGTCCACATACTGCTGTATATATAGTATATGTTGAAGGGGTGTCCACATACTGCTTTATATATAGTGTATGAAGGGGTGTCCACATACTGCTGTATATATAGTGGATGAAGGGGTGTCCACATACTGCTGTATATATAGTGGATGAAGGGGTGTCCTCATACTGCTGTATATATAGTGGATGAAGGGGTGTCCACATACTGCTGGATATATAGTGGATGAAGAGGTATCCACATACTGCTGTATATATAGTATATGTTGAAGGGGTGTCCACATACTGCTTTATATATAGTGGATGAAGGGGTGTCCACATACTGCTGTATATATAGTGGATGAAGGGGTGTCCTGTATATATAGTGGATGAAGGGGTGTCCACATACTGCTGTATATATAGTGGATGAAGGGGTGTCCACATACTGCTGTATATATAGTATATGTTGAAGGGGTGTCTACATACTGCTGTATATATAGTGGATAGGTGTCCTCATACTGCTGTATATATAGTATATGTTGAAGGGGTGTCCTCATACTGCTGTATATATAGTGGATGAAGGGGTGTCCACATACTGCTGTATATATAGTGTATGAAGGGGTGTCCTCATACTGCTGTATATATAGTGTATGAAGGGGTGTCCTCATACTGCTGTATATATAGTGTATGAAGGGGTGTCCTCATACTGCTGTATATATCGTATATGTTGAAGAGGTGTCCTCATACTGCTGTATATATAGTGGATGAAGGGGTGTCCTCATACTGCTGTATATATAGTGGATGAAGGGGTGTCCTCATACTGCTGTATATATAGTTGATGAAGGGGTGTCCACATACTGCTGTATATATAGTGGATGAAGGGGTGTCCACATACTGCTGTATATATAGTGGATGAAGGGATGTCCACATACTGCTGTTTAAATAGTGGATGAAGGGGTGTCCTCATACTGCTGTTTAAATAGTGGATGAAGGGGTGTCCTGTATATATAGTGGATGAAGAGGTGTCCACATACTGCTGTATATATAGTGGATGAAGGATGTCCACATACTGCTGTTTAAATAGTGGATGAAGGGGTGTCCTCATACTGCTGTATATATAGTATATGTTGAAAGGGTGTCCTCATACTGCTGTATATATAGTGGATGAAGGGGTGTCCACATACTGCTGTATATATAGTATATGTTGAAGGGGTGTCCTCATACTGCTGTATATATAGTATATGTTGAAAGGGTGTCCTCATACTGCTGTATATATAGTGGATGAAGAGGTGTCCTCATACTGCTGTATATATAGTGGATGAAGGGGTGTCCACATACTGCTGTATATATAGTGGATGAAGGGGTGTCCTCATACTGCTGTATATATAGTGGATGAAGGGGTGTCCACATACTGCTGTATATATAGTGGATGAAGGGGTGTCCTGTATATATAGTGGATGAAGGGGTGTCCACATACTGCTGTATATATAGTGGATGAAGGGGTGTCCACATACTGCTGTATATATAGTATATGAAGGGGTGTCCTCATACTGCTGTTTATATAGTGGATGAAGGGGTGTCCACATACTGCTGTATATATAGTGGATGAAGGGTGTCCACATATTGCTGTATATATAGTGGATGAAGGGGTGTCCTCATACTGCTGTATATATATATATGTTGAAGGGGTGTCCTCATACTGCTGTATATATAGTATATGTTGAAGGGGTGTCCTCATACTGCTGTATATATAGTGGATGAAGGGGTGTCCACATACTGCTGTATATATAGTGTATGAAGGGGTGTCCACATACTGCTGTATATATAGTGGATGAAGAGGTGTCCACATACTGCTGTATATATATTATATGTTGAAGGGGTGTCCTCATACTGCTGTATATATAGTGTATGATGAAGGGGTGTCCTCATACTGCTGTATATATAGTTGATGAAGGGGTGTCCTCATACTGCTGTATATATAGTGTATGAAGAGGTGTCCACATACTGCTGTATATATAGTGGATGAAGGGGTGTCCACATACTGCTGTATATATAGTGGATGAAGGGATGTCCACATACTGCTGTTTAAATAGTGGATGAAGGGGTGTCCTCATACTGCTGTATATATAGTATATGTTGAAGGGGTGTCCTCATACTGCTGTATATATAGTATATGTTGAAAGGGTGTCCTCATACTGCTGTATATATAGTGGATGAAGGGGTGTCCACATACTGCTGTATATATAGTATATGTTGAAGGGGTGTCCTCATACTGCTGTATATATAGTATATGTTGAAAGGGTGTCCTCATACTGCTGTATATATAGTGGATGAAGAGGTGTCCTCATACTGCTGTATATATAGTGGATGAAGGGGTGTCCTCATATTGCTGTATATATAGTGGATGAAGGGGTGTCCTCATACTGCTGTATATATAGTATATGTTGAAGGGGTGTCCTCATACTGCTGTATATATAGTATATGTTGAAGGGGTGTCCACATACTGCTGTATATATAGTATATGTTGAAGGGGTGTCCTCATACTGCTGTATATATAGTGGATGAAGGGGTGTCCACATACTGCTGTATATATAGTATATGTTGAAGGGGTGTCCTCATACTGCTGTATATATAGTGGATGAAGGGGTGTCCTCATACTGCTGTATATATAGTATATGTTGAAGGGGTGTCCTCATACTGCTGTATATATAGTATATGTTGAAGGGGTGTCCTCATACTGCTGTATATATAGTATATGTTGAAGGGGTGTCCACATACTGCTGTATATATAGTGGATGAAGGGGTGTCCTCATACTGCTGTATATATAGTATATGTTGAAGGGGTGTCCTCATACTGCTGTATATATAGTGGATGAAGGGGTGTCCACATACTGCTGTATATATAGTATATGTTGAAGGGGTGTCCTCATACTGCTGTATATATAGTATATGTTGAAGGGGTGTCCTCATACTGCTGTATATATAGTATATGTTGAAGGGGTGTCCTCATACTGCTGTATATATAGTGGATGAAGGGGTGTCTACATACTGCTGTATATATAGTATATGTTGAAGGGGTGTCCTCATACTGCTGTATATATAGTGGATGAAGGGGTGTCCACATACTGCTGTATATATAGTGGATGAAGGGGTGTCCTCATACTGCTGTATATATTATATGTTGAAGAGGTGTCCA
Source organism: Oncorhynchus keta (assembly GCF_023373465.1). Taxonomy (NCBI): domain Eukaryota; kingdom Metazoa; phylum Chordata; class Actinopteri; order Salmoniformes; family Salmonidae; genus Oncorhynchus; species Oncorhynchus keta. The sequence continues at coordinate 56,303,868 of NC_068438.1, read as the reverse complement.
CATACTGCTGTATATATAGTGGATGAAGGGGTGTCCTCATACTGCTGTATATATAGTATATGTTGAAGGGGTGTCCTCATACTGCTGTATATATAGTATATGTTGAAGGGGTGTCCTCATACTGCTGTATATATAGTGGATGAAGGGGTGTCCTCATACTGCTGTATATATAGTGGATGAAGGGGTGTCCTCATACTGCTGTATATATAGTATATGTTGAAGGGGTGTCCTCATACTGCTGTATATATAGTGGATGAAGGGGTGTCCTCATACTGCTGTATATATAGTATATGTTGAAGGGGTGTCCTCATACTGCTGTATATATAGTATATGTTGAAGGGGTGTCCTCATACTGCTGTATATATAGTGGATGAAGGGGTGTCCTCATACTGCTGTATATATAGTGGATGAAGGGGTGTCCTCATACTGCTGTATATATAGTATATGTTGAAGGGGTGTCCTCATACTGCTGTATATATAGTGGATGAAGGGGTGTCCTCATACTGCTGTATATATAGTATATGTTGAAGGGGTGTCCTCATACTGCCGTATATATAGTGGATGAAGGGGTGTCCTCATACTGCTGTATATATAGTGGATGAAGGGGTGTCCTCATATTGCTGTATATATAGTGGATGAAGGGGTGTCCTCATACTGCTGTATATATAGTATATGTTGAAGGGGTGTCCTCATACTGCTGTATATATAGTGGATGAAGGGGTGTCCTCATACTGCTGTATATATAGTATATGTTGAAGGGGTGTCCTCATACTGCCGTATATATAGTGGATGAAGGGGTGTCCTCATACTGCTGTATATATAGTGGATGAAGGGGTGTCCTCATATTGCTGTATATATAGTGGATGAAGGGGTGTCCTCATACTGCTGTATATATAGTATATGTTGAAGGGGTGTCCTCATACTGCTGTATATATAGTATATGTTGAAGGGGTGTCCTCATACTGCTGTATATATAGTGGATGAAGGGGTGTCCTCATACTGCTGTATATATAGTATATGTTGAAGGGGTGTCCTCATACTGCTGTATATATAGTGGATGAAGGGGTGTCCTCATACTGCTGTATATATAGTGGATGAAGGGGTGTCCTCATACTGCTGTATATATAGTATATGTTGAAGGGGTGTCCACATACTGCTGTATATATAGTATATGTTGAAGGGGTGTCCTCATACTGCTGTATATATAGTATATGTTGAAAGGGTGTCCACATACTGCTGTATATATAGTATATGTTGAAAGGGTGTCCTCATACTGCTGTATATATTGTATATGTTGAAGGGGTGTCCTGTATATATAGTATATGTTGAAGGGGTGTCTACATACTGCTGTATATATAATATATGTTGAAGGGGTGTCCTCATACTGCTGTATATATAGTATATGTTGAAGGGGTGTCCTCATACTGCTGTATATATAGTATATGTTGAAGGGGTGTCCTCATACTGCTGTATATATAGTATATGTTGAAGGGGTGTCCTCATACTGCTGTATATATAGTATATGTTGAAGAGGTGTCCTCATACTGCTGTATATATAGTGGATGAAGGGGTGTCCTCATACTGCTGTATATATAGTATATGTTGAAGAGGTGTCCTCATACTGCTGTATATATAGTGGATGAAGGGGTGTCCTCATACTGCTGTATATATAGTGGATGAAGGGGTGTCCTCATACTGCTGTTTAAATAGTGGATGAAGGGGTGTCCTCATACTGCTGTATATATAGTATATGTTGAAGGGGTGTCCTCATACTGCTGTATATATAGTGGATGAAGGGGTGTCCACATACTGCTGTATATATAGTATATGTTGAAGGGGTGTCCTCATACTGCTGTATATATAGTATATGTTGAAGGGGTGTCCTCATACTGCTGTATATATAGTATATGTTGAAGGGGTGTCCTCATACTGCTGTATATATAGTGGATGAAGGGGTGTCTACATACTGCTGTATATATAGTATATGTTGAAGGGGTGTCCTCATACTGCTGTATATATAGTGGATGAAGGGGTGTCCACATACTGCTGTATATATAGTGGATGAAGGGGTGTCCTCATACTGCTGTATATATTATATGTTGAAGAGGTGTCCACATACTGCTGTATATATAGTGGATGAAGGGGTGTCCTCATACTGCTGTATATATAGTATATGTTGAAGGGGTGTCCTCATACTGCTGTATATATAGTATATGTTGAAGGGGTGTCCTCATACTGCTGTATATATAGTGGATGAAGGGGTGTCCTCATACTGCTGTATATATAGTGGATGAAGGGGTGTCCTGTATATATAGTATATGTTGAAGGGGTGTCCTCATACTGCTGTATATATAGTGGATGAAGGGGTGTCCTGTATATATAGTATATGTTGAAGGGGTGTCCTCATACTGCTGTATATATAGTATATGTTGAAGGGGTGTCCTCATACTGCTGTATATATAGTGGATGAAGGGGTGTCCTCATACTGCTGTATATATAGTGGATGAAGGGGTGTCCTCATACTGCTGTATATATAGTATATGTTGAAGGGGTGTCCTCATACTGCTGTATATATAGTGGATGAAGGGGTTTCCTCATACTGCTGTATATATAGTATATGTTGAAGGGGTGTCCTCATACTGCCGTATATATAGTGGATGAAGGGGTGTCCTCATACTGCTGTATATATAGTGGATGAAGGGTGTCCTCATATTGCTGTATATATAGTGGATGAAGGGGTGTCCTCATACTGCTGTATATATAGTATATGTTGAAGGGGTGTCCTCATACTGCTGTATATATAGTGGATGAAGGGGTGTCCACATACTGCTGTATATATAGTATATGTTGAAGGGGTGTCCTCATACTGCTGTATATATAGTGGATGAAGGGGTGTCCTCATACTGCTGTATATATAGTGGATGAAGGGGTGTCCTCATACTGCTGTATATATAGTATATGTTGAAGGGGTGTCCTCATACTGCTGTATATATAGTATATGTTGAAGGGTGTCCTCATACTGCTGTATATATAGTGGATGAAGGGGTGTCCTCATACTGCTGTATATATAGTATATGTTGAAGGGGTGTCCTCATACTGCTGTATATATAGTGGATGAAGGGGTGTCCTCATACTGCTGTATATATAGTGGATGAAGGGGTGTCCTCATACTGCTGTATATATAGTATATGTTGAAGGGGTGTCCTCATACTGCTGTATATATAGTATATGTTGAAGGGGTGTCCTCATACTGCTGTATATATAGTATATGTTGAAAGGGTGTCCACATACTGCTGTATATATAGTATATGTTGAAAGGGTGTCCTCATACTGCTGTATATATTGTATATGTTGAAGGGGTGTCCTGTATATATAGTATATGTTGAAGGGGTGTCTACATACTGCTGTATATATAATATATGTTGAAGGGTGTCCTCATACTGCTGTATATATAGTATATGTTGAAGGGGTGTCCTCATACTGCTGTATATATAGTATATGTTGAAGGGGTGTCCTCATACTGCTGTATATATAGTATATGTTGAAGGGGTGTCCTCATACTGCTGTATATATAGTATATGTTGAAGAGGTGTCCTCATACTGCTGTATATATAGTGGATGAAGGGGTGTCCTCATACTGCTGTATATATAGTATATGTTGAAGAGGTGTCCTCATACTGCTGTATATATAGTGGATGAAGGGGTGTCCTCATACTGCTGTATTTATAGTATATGTTGAAGGGGTGTCCTCATACTGCTGTATATATATAGTGGATGAAGGGGTGTCCTCATACTGCTGTATATATAGTATATGTTGAAGAGGTGTCCTCATACTGCTGTATATATAGTGGATGAAGGGGTGTCCTCATACTGCTGTATTTATAGTATATTGTCAAGGGGTGTCCTCATACTGCTGTATATATAGTATATGTTGAAGGGGTGTCCTCATACTGCTGTATATATAGTATATGTTGAAGGGGTGTCCTCATACTGCTGTATATATAGTATCTGTTGAAGGGGTGTCCTCATACTGCTGTATATATAGTATCTGTTGAAGGGGTGTCTACATACTGCTGTATATACAGTGGGGCAAAAAATTATTTAGTTAGCCACCAATTGTGCAAGTTCTCCCACTTAAAAAGATGAGAGAGGCCTGTAAAACAAAATAAGAAAACAAATCCAGAAAATCACATTGTAGGATTTTTAATGAATTTATTTGCAAATTATGATGGAAAATAAGTATTTGGTCACCTACAAACAAGCAAGATTTCTGGCTCTCACAGACCTGTAACTTCTTCTTTAAGAGGCTCCTCTGTCCTCCACTCGTTACCTGTATTAATGGCACCTGTTTGAACAAACAAAAACATACTTAGACAAAAACAGAGCAAGTGTGATGTCATTCATGTTTGTGGAAATGTTTGCATTGTGGAAATGCGGAAATGTTTGTGGAAATTTTTGCAAATATTTTATTGTTTTTGTCTAACCTCCCATATAGTTATTTATGGTTTTGTTGTGTCAAACGGTAGTCAAGCATCAATGATCATGTCACCAGAATAAGACCCTCGATATTTATTGCAAAAGAGCATCAAGATCCCAGTGCACTTTCACCACCCTGTGAAGTTCATCGTAACTTATTTCATGTGTAGCTTAATAAACTGCATGTTTTCCCGTGTCGTAGTGGGAGGACCACACACCGTGTCATCGCGTTTACTCCAAGTTTACTTTGCTTTGATGGTTATTATATTCATATTTGCTCATATAGGCGTTTGCACCGCTATTTCTCGCATAATTAATATATGTGTTATTGTTCTGTCCTGCAGTCCCCTCGGTGGTCCCAGCTAACGTCAGCGGAGGGAACGGCCGCAGGCATGAACTGGTCATCTCCTGGGAGGTAAAAGGCCTGTTTTCACCTCACAGTCTTAAACCACCCTGTCCAACATTAACCACACTCCACAACAACACTGTCCTAGCAAACACATTTCAGCAAGCCATGACACCCGCCATCTCAAACAGTTCTGAAATAATTTCTGTAGTAGAAATTAGTATTTAGTTAGTATTATTTAATTAGTATTAGTATTTCTGTAGTTAGAAACAGATAAGCAACCTCCTGCAACATTATTTTATTGAAATATAATTTGAAATATAATTTGATCTCTGAGATTAAGCTAATTGATTGGCAATTTTAATTTACAGTACCCAACATCTGATTTGCAATAAAATGTTGTCTAACAATGAGTAAGATGTGGAATCCACAGCCACCGACGTAACCCACACCGCACGCCTAAAAAAAATAAAAACTGGAGCTGCACCATCTGGTGGTCAGAACATGGTAATAACAGAATGTAGGATGGGACATACAGTATACAGTTGAAGTCGGAAGTTCATATACACTAAGGTTGGAGTCATTAAAACTCATTTGTCCACCATTCCACACATTTCTTTTTAACAAACTATAGTTTTGGCAAGTCGGTTAGGACATCTACTATGTGCATGATACAAGTCATTTTTCCAACCATTTCAGACAGATTATTTGACTTATAATTCACTGTATTACAATTCCAGTGGGTCAGAAGTTCACATACACTAAATTGACTGTGCCTTTAAACAGCTTGGAAAATTCCAGAAAATGATGTAATGGCTTTAGAAGCTTCTGATAGGCTGATGTATTTCAAGGCCTACCTTCAAACGCAGTGCCTCTTTGCTTGACATCATGGGAAAATCAAAAGAAATCAGCCAAGACACCAGAAAAAAATTCTAGACCTCCACAAGTCTGGTTCATCCTTGGAAGCAATTTCCAAACGCCTGAAGGTACCACGTTCATCTGTACAAACAATAGTACGCAAGTATAAACACCATGGGACCACGCAGCCGTCATACCGCTCAGGAAGGAGACGCGAACGTACTTTGGTGCGAAAAGTGCAAATCAATCCCAGAACAACAGCAAAGGACCTTGTGAAGATGCTGGAGGAAACCGGTATAAAAGTATCTATATCCACAGTAAAACAAGTCCTATATCGACGTAACCTGAAAGGCCTCTCAGCAAGGAAGAAGCCACTGCTCCAAAACCACCATAAAAAAGCCAGACTATGGTTTGCAACTTCACATGGGGACAAAAATGGTACTTTTTGGAGAAATGTTGAAACTATTAAAAGGGGAGGCTTGCAAGCCGAATAACACCATCCTAACCGTGAAGCACGGGGATGGCAGCATCATGTTGTGGGGGTGCTTTGCTGCAGGAGGGACTGGGGCACTTTACAAAATAGATGGCATCATGAGGTAAGACAATTATGTGGATATATTGAAGCAACATCTCAGGAAAGCTTGGTCACAAATGGGTCTTCCAAATGGACAATGACCCCAAGCAAACTTACAAAGTTGTGGCAAAATGGCTTAAGGACAACAAAGTCAAGGTATTGGAGTGGCCATCACGAAGCCCTGACTTCAATGCTATAGAAAATGTGTGGGCAGAACTGAAAAAGCGTGTGCGAGCAAGAAGGCAAGCAAACCTGACTCAGTTACACCAGCTCTGTCACGAGAAATGGGCCAAAATTCACCCAACTTATTGTGGGAAGCTTGTCGAAGGTTACCCGAAACATCTGACCCAAGTGAAACAATTTAAAGGCTATGCTAACAAATACTAATTGAGTTTATGTAAACTTCTTACCCACTGGGAATGTGATAAAAATAATAAAATATTAAATAAATCATTCTCTCTACTAATATTCTGACATATCACATTCTTAAAATAAAGTGGTGATCCTAACTGATCTAAGACAGGGAATTTCTACTAGGATTAAATATAAAAAATTGTGAACAACTGAGTTTAAATATTTTTGCTTAGGTGTATGTTATCTTCCGACTTCAACTGTACCTAACAACTTCAATTACTAATTTCTATGAACAGGAAAAAAACATCACCAATTTCACGGAGAATACAGGATGAAGAAATAATACTCCAAGAAGCACCTCCGTACTGTTAGACCTATAGAGAACTGATACTTTGTATTCGTTGTTGGGGTCCTTTCTTTGGATTCCTATTTCATTGTTAGAAAACAGTTTGATCCAAATTAGATTCTAGGTTCTATATTTTTTTTAAATATTCTATGAATTCCTATAAAATGGATATGCAATCAGTTAGCTCATTTGTAAAAAAAAATATATTTAACCTTTATTTAACTAGTCAGTTAAGAATAAATTCTTATTTACAATGACGGCCTACCAAAAGGCAAAAGGCCTCCTGTGGGGACGGGGGCTGGGATTAAACATAAATTAAATATAGGACAAAACACACATCACAACAAGAAACACAACACTACATAAAGAGAGACCTAAGACAACAATACAGCATGGCAGCAACACAACATAGCAGCACAACATGGCAGCAACACAACATGTCAGCAGCACAACATGGTAGCAACACAACATGGCAGCAACACAACATTGTACAAACATTATTGTGCACAGACAACAGCACAAAGGGCAAGAAGGTAGAGACAACATTATATCACGCAAAGCAGCCACAACTGTCAGTAAGAGTCTCCATGATTGAGTCTTTGAATGAACAAAGACTGTCGGGTTTGAGTGTTTGTTGCAGCTTGTTCCAGTCGCTAGCTGCAGCGAACTGAAAAGAGGAGCGACCCAGGGATGTGTGCGCTTTGGGGACCTTTAACAGAATGTGACTGGCAGAACGGGTGTTGTATGTGGAGGATGGGGGCTGCAGTAGATATCTCAGACAGGGAGGAGTGAGGCCTAAGAGGGTTTTATAAATAAGCATAAACATGTTAGTCTTGCGACGGGTATACAGAGATGACCAGTTTACAGAACAGTATTAAGTGCAGTTATGTGTCCTATAAGGAGCACTGGTGGCAAATCTGATGGCCGAATGGTGAAGAGCATCTAGCCGCTCGAGAGCACCCTTACCTGCCGGTCTATAAATTACATCTCCCTAATCTAGCATGGGTAGGATGGTTATCTGAATCAGGGTTAGTTTGGCAGCTGGGGTGAAAGAGGAGTGATTACGATAGAGGAAGCCAAGTCTAGATTTAACTTTAGCCTCCAGCTTTGATATGTGCTGAGAGAATTACAGTGTACCGTCCTGGCATACTCCCAAGTACTTGTATGAGGTAACTACCTCAACCTCTGAACCCTCAGAGGTAGTAATCACACCTGTGGGGAGAGGGGCATTCTTCTTACCACATCACCTTCATTTTGGAGGTGTTCAGACCAAGGTTAAGGGCAGAGAAAGCTTGTTGGACACTAAGAAAGATTTGTTGTAGAGCATTTAACACAACATTCGGGAAGGGGCCATCTGAGTATACAGTAAGTCTGTATCATCTTCATTTACAGGGGCTTGCAAAAGTTTTCACCCCCCATGACATTTTTCCTATTTTGTTGCCTTACAAACCCCCAAAAATTCCAGGTTGTATATCATTTGATTTACACAACATGCCAACCACTTTGAAGATACAAAATATTTGTTATTGTGAAACAAACAAGAAATAAGACAACAACAAAAAACAATTTGAGCCTAACTATTCACCCCCCCAAAGTCAGTACTTTGTAGAGCCACCATTTTTCAGCAATTAGAGTTGCAAGTGTCTTGTGGGGTATATGTCTCTATAAGCTTGGCACATCTAGTCACTGGGATTTTTTCCCCCATTCTTCAAGGCAAAACTGCTTCAGCTCCTTCAAGTTGGACAGCAATCTTTAAGTCATAACACAGATTCTCAATTGGCTTGAGGTCTGGGCTTTGACAAGGCCATTTCAAGACATTTAAATGTTTCCCCTTAAACCACTCAAGTGTTACTTTAGCAGTATGCTTAAGGTCATTGTCCTGCTGGAAGGTGAACCTCCGTCCCAGTCTCAAATCTCTGGAAGACTGAAACAGGTTTCCCTCAAGAATTTCCCTGTATTTAGCGCCATCCATCATTCCTTCAATTCTGACCCGTTTCCCAGTCCCTGCCAATGAAAAACAGGTGATGTCCTCAGGGTGATGAGAGGTGTTGGTTTTGTGCCAGACATAGAATTTTACTTGATGGTCAAAAATATCGGTTTTATTGAACTAATGGGACTTCTGAAGGCAATTGGTTGCACCAGATCTTATTTAGTGGTTTCATGGTAAATGGGGTGAATACATATGCATGCACCACTTAAAAAATAAATAAATATATATATATATATTAAATAAGCTATTTTTTTTCGTTATGCTTCACCAATTTTGACATTTTTGTCCATTACATGAAATCAATTTAAATTACAGGTTGTAATGCAACAAAATAGGAAAAACGCCAAGGGGGGTGAATACTTTCGCAATCCACTGTAAGGTGATTATCTCTATCACCCCATGTGCCTGATTCAGAGATGAGTGTGTACTGCTCACCTAAATCATTAATTCATGTTAACACGAGGTATAAATGTGAGTTAAGTGCACAGGTCTCAAGTCCAAATACGGCTCTACGTGACAAGAAAGCAAACATACATACCTTCATCTTGAAGCTACTGATACCTACATCCTAAAACTACTGATACCTACATCCTAAAGTGACAGATACCTACTGGTACCCACATTCTGAAGCTACTGGTACCCACATTCTGAAGCTACTGGTACCCACATTCTGAAGCTACTGGTACCCACATTCTGAAGCTACTGGTACCCACATCCTGAAGCTACTGGTACCCACATCCTGAAGCTACTGGTACCCCCATTCTGAAGCTACTGGTACCCCCATTCTGAAGCTACTGGTACCCCCATCCTGAAGCTACTGGTACCCCCATTCTGAAGCTACTGGTACCCCCATTCTGAAGCTACTGGTACCCGCATCCTGAAGCTACTGGTACCCCCATCCTGAAGCTACTGGTACCCGCATCCTGAAGCTACTGGTACCCCCATTCTGAAGCTACTGGTACCCCCATTCTGAAGCTACTGGTACCCACATCCTGAAGCTACTGGTACCCGCATCCTGAAGCTACTGGTACCCGCATCCTGAAGCTACTGGTACCCACATCCTGAAGCTACTGGTACTCACATCTTGAAGCTACTGCGGACTGACGTTTTACTCTACTCTAAAGTCTATTGAGACATTGAAATAAAAGTGGTTTGATAAGAGTATGATTTGCCTCAGTGTCCCAACGCGGTTGTCAGCGGCATTCTCTCAGAACCACCATATCTCTAAATTACAGTTTTGGCTCTGGCTGCTCCCAGATGAATTTACACTGTCAAACTTCAGTCCAGAAACCCCAGTGTGATGGAGAGGACTGGAGACTGATAATCATGTAAAGGGCTCTGTGTGTCATTCATTAGGTACCTCTCACCGTTGCTGGGGAATTCTTGTCAGATATTTCAACTTCATTAAGTGTAGTTGATGGACGATGCGTGTTGGTTCCTAAGCATGTCAGGAATTAGTGTGTCTAAGGAGTGTATGTACCTCCTACACGTGTGATCTTATGTAATGTGTGATTAATGAGCATTCGTTTACAGTCAGTCCCACTCATTATGAATGAGGAGTGTAAGGCTTCTTTCTCCAGGGGAAGATATACTCTAATGACACTGTATTGGAGAACATGGTGATCTGATATCCTCAAGGACACAGCAACATACAGTACCTAAGAATAACCTCACAACAGATTGCATATGAATGTCAATCCACCATAATATATGCTTCTGCCATAGTGTATGGCTTAATGGCATATCAAAACAGTCCCTATGGTATATCCTCCTTTTACTATGTTAAATGCTTTGGAAAACCATTCATAAATAATCATTGATTAGATTCATCTATGGTTCAATGTACAGTTGTTTTTCCCCTTGCTGTTTACAAGGTAATGGTCAGTAGGGATTTGATTAATATATTAGTCAGTTTCGGGTTGATATTTAGCTGTTGTTTAGTGAAAAGTGATATGGTAATATTTGGTACCATCTCAGACCAGACTAACAAGTGGTAGTAAGTGATGTTTCTGAGGACTTGTTACGAAAACATTATTGGAAGCTGTTAGATGTTTGTCAACATCTGTTTGATTGTATTGTTGTTTGCAGACTGTGTTTTTGTTAGTTTTTAGTTAGTGTGTGTTGTGTTTTTGTTAGTTTTTAGTTAGTGTGTGTGGTGCCTGTGTTTTTGTTAGTTTTTAGTTAGTGTGTGTTGTGCCTGTGTTATTGTGGAATGAATGATTAGGAGGTCGTCGTCTCCATAGAGAGGAGTAATGATTATTAACTCTGTCTCCATCCAATCCCCCATAAAGCCATGCAGGGATGTTTAGGAACATCTGCTTTCCCTTCATCAATCTCCCTCCATGTTACCGCTATATTAGGGTGGAATGTTTGTCAGCCGAGAGAGCACCTTTGGCTCTATCTGAAGAGTAGTGGGGATAGAGATTGTATTGCGTCTGAAATGGAACCCTATTCACTATATTGTGGTCTACTTTTGACCAAGTCATTTTTAAAAGTAGTGCACTATATAGGAATTAGTGTGCCATTTGGGACACCGTTTGTGATTGTGTGAGGAAATGAGGCATTGTCAAGTGAATAAAGCTGTAGGACATGAAATGAGGGCAGTTGAAGGTAAGTGTGGAGTGAGGGAACAGATGTTGTCAGTGATGGCTATTTTTATGAAGTACATTATGCAGGTCTATGAAGCACATTATACAGGTCTATGAAGTACATTATGAAGTACATTATACAGGTCTATGAAGTACATTATGAAGTATATTATACAGGTCTATGAAGTACATTATGAAGTACATTATACAGGTCTATGAAGTACATTATGAAGTACATTATACAGGTCTATGAAGTACATTATGAAGTACATTATACAGGTCTATGAAGTACATTATGAAGTATATTATACAGGTCTATGAAGTACATTATGAAGGACATTATACAGGTCTATGAAGTACATTATGAAGTACATTATACAGGTCTATGAAGTACATTATGCAGGTGTATGAAGTACATTATACAGGTCTATGAAGTACATTATACAGGTCTATGAAGTACATTATGCAGGTCTATGAAGTACATTATGCAGGTCTATGAAGTACATTATACAGGTCTATGAAGTACATTATACAGGTCTGAAGTACATTATACAGGTCTATGAAGTACATTATACAGGTCTATGAAGTACATTATACAGGTCTATGAAGTATGAACATTATACAGGTCTATGAAGTACATTATACAGGTCTATGAAGTACATTATACAGGTCTATGAAGTACATTATACAGGTCTATGAAGTACATTATATGCAGGTCTATGAAGTACATTATCAGGTCTATGAAGTACATTATACATTATACAGGTCTATGAAGTACATTATGCAGGTCTATGAAGTACATTATACAGGTCTATGAAGTACATTATGCAGGTCTATGAAGTACATTATACAGGTCTATGAAGTACATTATGCAGGTCTATGAAGTACATTATACAGGTCTATGAAGTACATTATGCAGGTCTATGAAGTACATTATGCAGGTGTATGAAGTACATTATACAGGTCTATGAAGTACATTATACAGGTCTATGAAGTACATTATGCAGGTCTATGAAGTACATTATGCAGGTCTATGAAGTACATTATACAAGTCTATGAAGTACAGCTGTCTCTAACTGTCTCTGACCACGTTTCCATTCACAGTTGTTTTTAATACATCACGACGGCTGACAATTTTATAGTTGCTGACAAATCCTTTATAATGCAAGAAATGGCAGTGGAAACGTGCAAATATTGATCATCCGATTCAGAAAACTTGAATATCCCCGAAGAGGCAATTCATCTAGCAGCAGTCATAAAGCATATCGCATCTAAAAAATGTACAATAAATATCAGATGATATTTACAAACTAATAGGCTGGGTAAGTGCTGTTTCACAGTGCTCATGCCGGACAATAATTGATTCACTTTTTAATGAATTTTCACACCAGAAAAGTGAGGCAAGCGAGTGAAAAGAAAAACGTCATAATACTAATAATAATTAAGTGGTTGAGGATTAACAGTACTGTACCACATTGTCCTAGACACTTCTGCAGGTTCTAGACCTAATGTGAGCTTCAAGAGTTATATGATTCCATGAGATAAATAGTGTAGGTTTTCTTTAAAATGTTACAACATTGTTATAACCATGATACATTAAATAATGGGAAGTATAATGTAGAATCGTCTGGAAATGGCAATGACGGCCAATGTTCTGTGGTCAGAGGCAATAGCACAATCACCTGCTGCTTCTTACTGTTCAACAGCACGGTCTGTTTCGTCCTGTTATTATTCTGGTCTCTAGGATGTTTGTTTATTCATAAGATCTATTGGAGCCCTCGTAATGAACTGCTTTCCTTCTTGCTTACAAGTTTTGTGCCTCACAACCCCCCAGAACATCTGGACATCCACAATTGACTCACACATCTGGGTTAGGGTTAGGGTTAGGGTTAGGGGTTAGGGGTTAGGGTTAGGGTTAGGGGTTAGGGTTAGGGGTTACACTGTGATTGCTGAGTAATACCCTTGAAAGCAACTATCTGCTTGTGTTATGGATTGTCTTCTTGGAAAAGCTCTGAACCACATGTAAAAATGTTCTCATCCCAAAATGTGTTGGACTGCTTTCTGTTCTTCCTTAGACAGCTTGCTTTTGGCATACGAACACCACGGTTTCTCTGATTCAATGCAGTTGATGGTCGCTCTGACCTTTGCACTGACAATGGCAGTACTCCTCATGGAGGATTTTTACATTTTCTATTTTTGGTTTCTGAGAAGACCTATCCTTTTCAGTGGTGTCCGAGATGTCTGGTACTACCACATCTGTCTGCTGTCAATGTTGGATCAGGCAAAAACATGGAGGATTCATTAAGCAGTACCAGCATGGAGGATTCATTAAGCAGTACCAGCATGGAGGATTCATTAAGCAGTACCAGCATGGAGGATTCATTAAGCAGTACCAGCATGGAGGATTCATTAAGCAGTACCAGCATGGAGGATTCATTAAGCAGTACCAGCATGGAGGATTCATTAAGCAGTACCAGCATGGAGGATTCATTAAGCAGTACCAGCATGGAGGATTCATTAAGCAGCACCAGCATGGAGGATTCATTAAGCAGTACCAGCATGGAGGATTCATTAAGCAGTACCAGCATGGAGGATTCATTAAGCAGTACCAGCATGGAGGATTCATTAAGCAGTACCAGCATGGAGGATTCATTAAGATTCAGTACCAGCATGGAGGGATTCATTAAGCAGTACCAGCATGGAGGATTCATTAAGCAGTACCAGCATGGAGGATTCATTAAGCAGTACCAGCATGGAGGATTCATTAAGCAGTACCAGCATGGAGGATTCATTAAGCAGTACCAGCATGGAGGATTCATTAAGCAGTACCAGCATGGAGGATTCATTAAGCAGTACCAGCATGGAGGATTCATTAAGCAGTACCAGCATGGAGGATTCATTAAGCAGTACCAGCATGGAGGATTCATTAAGCAGTACCAGCATGGAGGATTCATTAAGCAGTACCAGCATGGAGGATTCATTAAGCAGTACCAGCATGGAGGATTCATTAAGCAGTACCAGCATGGAGGATTCATTAAGCAGTACCAGCATGGAGGATTCATTACCAGCATGGAGGATTCATTAAGCAGTACCAGCATGGAGGATTCATTAAGCAGTACCAGCATGGAGGATTCATTAAGCAGTACCAGCATGGAGGATTCATTAAGCAGTACCAGCATGGAGGATTCATTAAGCAGTACCAGCATGGAGGATTCATTAAGCAGTACCAGCATGGAGGATTCATTAAGCAGTACCAGCATGGAGGATTCATTACGCAGTACCAACATGGAGGATTCATTAAGCAGTACCAGCATGAGAACTTTCCCATCATAGAATGAACTTGATGGAGATGCTGAGATGTCTGAAATCAACATGGCACAAGTCCACTGATGTGGTAATCATGGTCAGTAGCTGCTCGAACTGTCCCACACACAGGAGCAATGCTTGGATGTCTGCCTCTGTTACAGGTCCCTATAGGCTGGCCAGGTCCTCCGACAGGGATGATTGCCCTATCATCCACACATAACATTTCACAGTCCTTCTGTCCCACACAGGCAAACTGTTTAATGTAGTTCCACTGTACTGCAACAAACTTTGAGTCGTGATGCCCCTTATCACCTAAGACTGGACCATGAACTTGAGGTCAAACCTTCCTGTGTTGTGGAGAGCAAACATGGACCATGGATTATTGGGTGTAAACTACAGTCTTTCTGTATTGATGGGATTTTAGTTTCTGCTGGAAGCCGCTTCTCCACTGTGTCACGTGTCACACATGTTCTCAACTGACATAGCAAAAGGTAAATACAAGTACTCCCCATGTCTGCGATCGTTGACCTGAGTGAGCTGTGTATTCGTTGAAATATGTCTGTACTTCATCCTAAAAGTGCTAGAATGAGGATTGGGGTTTACCATTCAGCTTCCTTAAATCCAGGATCAGGTCTGAGTCATCACCATCAAGGAGGAACAATGATACTCTCCGGGTCATCACCATCAAGGAGGTACAAGGATACTCTCCGGGTCATCACCATCAAGGAGGGACAAGGATACTCTCTGGGTCATCACCATCAATGAGGGACAAGGATACTCTCTGGGTCATCACCATCAAGGAGGAACAAGGATACTCTCCGGGTCATCACCATCAAGGAGGAACAAGGATACTCTCCGGGTCATCACCATCAAGGAGGTACAAGGATACTCTCCGGGTCATCACCATCAAGGAGGGACAAGGATACTCTCTGGGTCATCACCATCAAGGAGGGACAAGGATACTCTCCGGGTCATCACCATCAAGGAGGTACAAGGATACTCTCCGGGTCATCACCATCAAGGAGGAACAAGGATACTCTCCGGGTCATCACCATCAAGGAGGTACAAGGATACTCTCCGGGTCATCACCATCAAGGAGGGACAAGGATACTCTCTGGGTCATCACCATCAAGGAGGGACAAGGATACTCTCCGGGTCATCACCATCAAGGAGGGACAAGGATACTCTCTGGATAATAACCATCAAGGAGGGACAAGGATACTCTCTGGGTCATCACCATCAAGGAGGTACAAGGATACTCTCCGGGTCATCACCATCAAGGAGGGACAAGGATACTCTCCGGGTCATCACCATCAAGGAGGGGCAAGGATACTCTCCGGGTCATCACCATCAAGGAGGAACAAGGATACTCTCCGGGTCATCACCATCAAGGAGGAACAAGGATACTCTCCGGGTCATCACCATCAAGGAGGAACAAGGATACTCTCTGGGTCATCACCATCAAGGAGGAACAAGGATACTCTCTGGGTCATCACCATCAAGGAGGTACAAGGATACTCTCTGGATAATAACCATCAAGGAGGTACAAGGATACTCTCTCATCAAGTAGGCCCTGTTCATCATCGTTTGCTGAACTCTTGTCTTCTGTCGGAAAACGATACATTTCTCTCAGGAAGTAGCTGTTCACCTTGGCAGCATGTGTGTATTTGTTCAGCATGTGTGTATTTGCTTGTTGCATTGCTCTAATGTGGAGTATGTTATTATTTATTTTCTCAGTGTGGAGATAACAGAAACCTGGACTCATGAACACAATTGCTACGTGAGGATACCTTCCATATGAATGTACCTGTTCTAACCACTAGGCTACCTGCTCTAACCAATAGGCTACCTGCTCTAACCAATAGGCTACCTGCTCTAACCAATAGGCTACCTGCTCTAACCATTAGGCTACCTGCTCTAACCAATAGGCTACCTGCTCTAACCAATAGGCTACCTGCTCTAACCATTAGGCTACCTGCTCTAACCAATAGGCTACCTGCTCTAACCATTAGGCTACCTGCTCTAATCAATAGGCTACCTGCTCTAACCAATAGGCTACCTGATCTAACCAATATGCTACCTGCTCTAACCAATATGCTACCTGCTCTAACCAATAGGCTACCTGCTCTAACCATTAGGCTACCTGCTCTAACCAATAGGCTACCTGCTCTAACCATTAGGCTACCTGCTCTAATCAATAGGCTACCTGCTCTAACCAATAGGCTACCTAAGTAATGTATGAATGTATTATAAGTTCATTCATCTTAATTCTATATCCTAACAAGGCTTTAACAAATGAAGACAATACAAATATACAGTGGGGCAAAAAAGTTTAGTCAGCCACCAATTGTGCAAGTTCTCCCACTTAAAAAGATGAGAGAGGCCTGTAATTTTCATCATAGGTACAAAGGTACATAGGTATCATAGGTACTTCAACTATGACAGACAAAATGAGGGAAAAAAATCCAGAAAATCACATTGTAGGATGTTTAATCAATCAATCAATCAATCAATCAATCAATCAAATTGTATTTATATAGCCCTTCGTACATCAGCTGATATCTCAAAGTGCTGTACAGAAACCCAGCCTAAAACCCCAAACAGCAAGCAATGCAGGTGTAGAAGCACGGTGGCTAGGAAAAACTCCCTAGAAAGGCCAAAATCTAGGAAGAAACCTAGAGAGGGACCAGGCTATGTGGGGTGGCCAGTCCTCTTCTGGCTGTGCCGGGTGGAGATTATAACAGAACATGGCCAAGATGTTCAAATGTTCATAAATGACCAGCATGGTCAAATAATAGTAAGGCAGAACAGTTGAAACTGGAGCAGCAGCATGGCCAGGTGGACTGGGGACAGCAAGGAGTCATCATGTCAGGTAGTCCTGGGGCATGGTCCTAGGGCTCAGGTCAGTTGAAACTGAGCAGCAGCATGGCCAGGTGGACTGGGGACAGCAAGGAGCCATCATGTCAGGTAGTCCTGGGGCATGGTCCTAGGGCTTAGGTCTGGAACCAACCACCCTGGATGGTTCCAACCTTGAATATGTGGACATCTATAAGTACCTAGGTGTCTGGCTAGACTGCAAACTCTCCTTCCAGACTCACATCAAACATCTCCAATCAAAAATCAAATCCAGAGTCGGCTTTCTATTCCGCAACAAAGCCTCCTTCACTCACGCTGCCAAGCTTACCCTAGTAAAACTGACTATCCTACCGATCCTCGACTTCGGCGATGTCATCTACAAAATGGCTTCCAACACTCTACTCAGCAAACTGGATGCAGTCTATCACAGTGCCATCCGTTTTGTCACTAAAGCACCTTATACCACCCACCACTGCGACTTGTATGCTCTAGTCGGCTGGCCCTCACTACATATTCGCCGCCAGACCCACTGGCTCCAGGTCATCTACAAGTCCATGCTAGGTAAAGCTCCGCCTTATCTCAGTTCACTGGTCACGATGGCAACACCCATCCGTAGCACGCGCTCCAGCAGGTGTATCTCACTGATCATCCCTAAAGCCAACACCTCATTTGGCCGCCTTTCGTTCCAGTACTCTGCTGCCTGTGACTGGAACGAATTGCAAAAATCGCTGAAGTTGGAGACTTTTATCTCCCTCACCAACTTCAAACATCAGCTATCCGAGCAGCTAACCGATCGCTGCAGCTGTACATAGTCTATTGGTAAATAGCTCACCCTTTTTCACCTACCTCATTCCCATACTGTTTTTATACTGTTTTTATTTATTTACTTTTCTGCTCTTTTGCACACCAATATCTCTACCTGTACATGCCCATCTGATCATTTATCACCAGTGTTAATCTGCAAAATTGTATTATTCGCCTACCTCCTCATGCCTTTTGCACACATTGTATATAGACTGCCCATTTTTTTCTACTGTGTTATTGACTTGCTAAATTGTTTACTCCATGTGTAACTCTGTGTTGTCTGTTCACACTGCTATGCTTTATCTTGGCCAGGTCGCAGTTGCAAATGAGAACTTGTTCTCAACTAGCCTACCTGGTTAAATAAAGGTGAAATAAATAAAATAAATAAAAAAGGTCCTCCGAGAGAGAGAAAGAAAGAAGGAGAGAATTAGAGAACGCACATTTAGATTCACACAGGACACCGAATAGGACAGGAGAAGTACTCCAGATATAACAAACTGACCCTAGCCCCCCGACACAAACAACTGCAGCATAAATACTGGAGGCTGAGACAGGAGGGGTCAGGAGACACTGTGGCCCCATCCGAGGACACCCCGGACAGGGCCAAACAGGAAGGATATAACCCCACCCACTTTGCCAAAGCACAGCCCCACACCACTAGAGGGATATCTTCAACCACCAACTTACCATCCTAGCTAGTCGGAAGACTTCCAGTTTGGTGTGGCGCCATTTCCGTTCCAATTTTCTGGAAGCTTGCTTCAGAGCTCGGGTGTACCAGGGTGCTAGTTTCTCATGAGAAATGTTTTTAGTTTTTAGGGGTGCAACTGCATCTAGGGTATTGCGCAAGGTTAAATCGAGATCCTCAGTTAGGTGGTTAACTGATTTTTGTCCTCTGGCGTCCTTGGGTAGGCAGAGGGATTCTGGAAGGGCATCAAGGAATCTTTGTGTTGTCTGTGAATTTATAGCACGACTTTTGATGGTCCTTGGTTGGGGTCTGAGCAGATTATTTGTTGCAATTGCAAACTTAATAAAATGGTGGTCCGATAGTCAAGGATTATGAGGAAAAACATTAAGATCGACAACATTTATTCCATGGGACAAAACTAGGTCCAGCGTATGACTGTGACAGTGAGTGGGTCCAGAGACATGTTGGACAAAACCCACTGAGTCGATGATGGCTCCGAAAGCCTTTTGGAGTGGGTCTGTGGACTTTTCCACGTGAATATTAAAGTCACCAAAGATTAGAATATTATCTGCTATGACTACAAGGTCCGATAGGAATTCAGGGAACTCAGTGAGAAACGCTGTATATGGCCCAGGAGGCCTGTAAACAGTAGCTATAAAAAGGGATTGAGTCGGCTGCATAGATTTCATGACTAGAAGCTCAAAAGACGAAAAACGTCATTTTTTTTTTTTTGTAAATTGAAATTTGCTATCGTAAATGTTAGCAACACCTCCGCCTTTGCGGGATGCACGGGGATATGGTCACTAGTGTAGCCAGGAGGTGAGGCCTCATTTAAAACAGTAAATTCATCAGGCTTAAGCCATGTTTCAGTCAGGCCAATCACATCAAGATTATGATCAGTGATTAGTTCATTGACTATAATTGCCTTTGAAGTAAGGGATCTAACATTAAGTAGCCCTATTTTGAGATGTGAGGTATCATGATCTCTTTCAGTAATGACAGGAATGGAGGTGGTCTTTATCCTAGTGAGATTGCTAAGGCGAACACCGCCATATTTAGTTTTGCCCAACCTAGGTCGAGGCACAGACACGGTCTCAATGGTGATAGCTGAGCTGACTACACTGACTGTGCTAGTGGCAGACTCCACTATGCTGGCAGGCTGGCTAACAGCCTGCTGCCTGGCCTGCACCCTATTTCATTGTGGAGCTAGAGGAGTTAGAGCCCTGTCTATGTTGGTAGATAAGATGAGAGCACCCCTCCAGCTAGGATGGAGTCCGTCACTCCTCAGCAGGTCAGGCTTGGTCCTGTTTGTGGGCGAGTCCCAGAAAGAGGGCCAGTTATCTACAAATTCTATCTTTTGGGAGGGGCAGAAAACAGTTTTCAACCAGCGATTGAGTTGTGAGACTCTGCTGTAGAGCTCATCACTCCCCCTAACTGGGAGGGGGCCAGAAACAATTACTCGATGCCGACACATCTTTCTAGCTGATATGCACGCAGAAGCTATGTTGTTTCATCCTAACATCATTGGTGCCGACGTGGATAACAATATCTCTATACTCTCTACACTCGCCATTTTTAGCTTTAGCCAGCACCATCTTCAGATTAGCCTTAACGTCGGTAGCCCTGCCCCCTGGTAAACAGTGTATGATCGCTGGATGATTCGTTTTAAGTCTAATACTGCGGGTAATGGAGTCGCCAATGACTAGAGTTTTCAATTTGTTAGAGCTAATGGTGGGAAGCTTCGGCGTCTCAGACCCGTAACGGGAGGAGTAGAGACCAGAGAAGACTCGGCCTCTGACTCCGACCCGCTACTTAATGGGGAAAACCGGTTGAAAGTTTCTGTCGGCTGAATGAGCGACACTGGTTGAGCTTTCCTACAGCATTTCCTTCCAGAAACCGTGAGAAAGTTGTCCGGCTGCGGGGACTGTGCGAGGGGATTTATATTACTATCTGTACTTAGTGGTGGCACAGTCGCTGTTTCATCCTTTCCTTTGCTGAAATTACCCTTGCCTAACGATTGCGTCTGAAGCTGGGCTTGCAGTACAGCTATCCTCGCCGTAAGGCGAGCACAGCGACTACAATTAGAAGGCATCATGTTAATGTTACTACTTAGCTTCGGCTGTTGGAGGTCCTGACGAATCGTGTCCAGATAAAGCGTCCGGAGTGAAAAAGTTGAGGAAAAAATAAATAAATATATGAACGGTAATTAAAAAGTGAAAACCGTAAAGTTGTCAGGTAGCAAAATAGGTTGGCAACAAAACGCTCAGCAACTCGAAAACAAGCCTGCAAGTTTTGACCGGAAATGACGTCCAAAAGGTGAGAATTTATTTGCAGATTATGGTGGAAAATAAGTATTTGGTCAATCACAAAAGTTTATCTCAATACTTTGTTATATACCCTTTGTTGGCAATGACAGAGGTCAAACGTTTTCTGTAAGTCTCCACAAGGTTTTCACACACTGTTGCTGGTAGTTTCGCCCATTCCTCCATGCAGATCTCCTCTAGATCAGTGATGTTTTGGGGCTGTTACTGGGCAACAAGAACTCCCTCCAAAGATTTTCTATGGGGTTGAGAGCTGGAGACTGGCTAGGCCACTCCAGGACCTTGAAATGCTTCTTACGAAGCCACTCCTTCGTTGCCCGGGCGGTGTGCTTGGGATCATTGTCATGCTGAAAGACCCAGCCACGTTTAATCTTCAATGCCCTTGCTGATAGGTTTTCACTCAAAATCTCAAGATACATGGCCCCATTCATTCTTTCCTTTACACGGATCAGTCGTCCTGGTCTCTTTGCAGAAAAACAGCCCCAAAGAATGATGTTTCCACCCCCATGCTTCACAGTAGGTATGGTGTTCTTTGGATGCAACTCAGCATTCTTTATCCTCCAAACACGACGAGTTGAGTTTTTACCAAAAAGTTATATTTTGGTTTCATCTGACCATATGACATTCTCCCAATATTCTTCTGGATCATCCAAATGCTCTCTCGCAAACTTCAGATGGGCTTGGACATGTACTGGCTTAAGTAGGGGGACACGTCTGGCACTGCAGGATTTGAGTCTCTGGTGGCGTAGTGTGTTACTGATAGGCTTTGTTACGTTGGTCCCAGCTCTCTGTTTGTGATCATCTTGACCCCACGGGGTGAGATCTTGCGTGGAGCCCCAGATCGAGGGAGATTATCAGTGGTCTTGTATGTCTTCCATTTCCTAATAATTGCTCCCACAGTTGATTTCTTCAAACCAAGCTGCTTACCTATTGCAGATTAAGTCTTCCCAGCCTGGTGCAGGTCTACAATTTTGTTTCTGGTGTCCTTTGACAGCTCTTTGGTCTTGGCCATAGTGGAGTTTGGAGTGTGACTGTTTGAGGTTGTGGAGAGGTGTCTTTATACTGATAACAAGTTCAAACAGGTGCCATTAATACAGGTAACGAGTGGAGGACAGAGGAGCCTCTTAAAGAAGAAGTTACAGGTCTGTGAGAGCCAGAAATGTTGCTTGTTTGTAGGTGGCCAAATACTTATTTTCCACCATAATTTGCAAATAAATTCATAAAAAATCCTACAATGTGATTTTCAGGAGAAAAAAAAATAGCATTTTGTCCGTCATAGTTGAAGTATGAACTATGATGAAAATATACAGGACTTTCTCATCTTTTTAAGTGGGAGAACTTGCACAATTGGTGGCTGACTAAATACTTTTTTGCCCCACTGTAAAGGCCTATCATAGACTACTCATTCTAGGGATAATATGCTCCTGTTAAAGGGTAATCATTCCAATTTGGTCAAATTAATGTAACACTGGAAAAAGTGCAATCCAATCTCATTTAATGGGTAATAGAGTATAATATATTAAAAACAAATCTAATTCAAGAATGATTGCCAATACTTAATTGTAATAAAATTAAAATGTTGATGAAAAATAATGATTTCATTACCTGAATGCATCTCTATAGCCTAGGCATTAACACAATATTCATACACATATGATTAGGCCTCTCATAGACTAGGCCTTGTAGAAAGAGGGTCAATCAGAATGTGGTCCTTCTGTGGCTCAGTTGGTAGAGCATGGCGCTTTGTAACGCCAGGGTAGTGGGTTCGATTCCGGGACCACCCATACGTAGAATGTATGCACACATGACTGTAAGTCGCTTTGGATAAAAGCGTCAGCTAAATGGCATATATTATTATTATTATTATTATATTATATTAATCAAGTTAGATCTGCCAAATGTCATGTAGCATTGGATAAAAGGCATAAATCCAGCCTTAGGTTATATCATCATCAAAATAAAACAATGTTGTTTATAACATGCACAATAGGAAGGGATCAAGCGTGACTAAATTCCAACCCAGTAACTTTGCTCATCACATCATCCTTTGATTGTCTCGTCTGGCTGCCACGAAAAGCCCCTCACCTTGGATCACATCATCCTTTTATTGTCTCGTCTGGCTGCCACGAAAAGCCCCCCCACCTTGGATCACATCATCCCTTTGATTGTCTCGTCTGGCTGCCACGAAAAGCCTTGGATCACATCATCCCTTTGATTGTCTCGTCTGGCTGCCACGAAAGCCTTGGATCACATCATCCTTTGATTGTCTCGTAAGGCTGCCACGAAAAGCCTTGGATCACATCATCCTTTGATTGTCTCGTCTGGCTGCCACAAAAGCGCCTCACCTTGGATCACATCATCCCTTTGATTGTCTCGTCTGGCTGCCACAAAAAGCCCCCCACCTTGGATCACATCATCCTTTGATTGTCTCGTCTGGCTGCCAAGAAAAGCCTTGGATCACATCATCCTTTGATTGTCTCGTCTGACTGCCACGAAAAGCATTGGATCACATCATCCCTTTGATTGTCTCGTCCTGGCTGCCACTTTGAAAAGCCTTGGATCACATCATCCTTTGATTGTCTCGTCTGGCTGCCACGAAAAGCCTTGGATCACATCATCCTTTGATTGTCTCGTCTGGCTACCACGAAAAGCCTTGATCACATCATCCTTTGATTGTCTCGTCTGGCTGCCACGAAAAGCCCCCCACCTTGGATCACATCATCCTTTGATTGTCTCGTCTGGCTGCCACGAAAAGCCTTGGATCACATCATCCTTTGATTGTCTCGTCTGGCTGCCACGAAAAGCCCCCACCTTGGATCACATCATCCATTGATTGTCTCGTCTGGCTGCCACGAAAAGCCCCCACCTTGGATCACATCATCCTTTGATTGTCTCGTCTGGCTGCCACGAAAAGCCTTGGATCACATCATCCTTTGATTGTCTCGTCTGGCTGCCACGAAAAGCCTTGGATCACATCATCCTTTGATTGTCTCGTCTGGCTGCCACGAAAAGCCTTGGATCACATCATCCTTTGATTGTCTCGTCTGGCTGCCACGAAAAGCCCCCCACCTTGGATCACATCATCCTTTGATTGTCTCGTCTGGCTGCCACGAAAAGCCTTGGATCACATCATCCTTTGATTGTCTCGTCTGGCTGCCACGAAAAGCCCCCACCTTGGATCACATCATCCTTTGATTGTCTCGTCTGGCTGCCACGAAAAGCCCCCCACCTTGGATCACATCATCCTTTGATTGTCTCGTCTGGCTGCCACGAAAAGCCTTGGATCACATCATCCTTTGATTGTCTCGTCTGGCTGCCACGATCACATAATAATAATAATAATAATAATAAAAGCCTTGGATCACATCATCCCTTTGATTGTCTCGTCTGGCTGCCACGAAAAGCCTTGGATCACATCATCCTTTGATTGTCTCGTCTGGCTGCCACGAAAAGCATTGGATCACATCATCCTTTGATTGTCTCGTCTGGCTGCCACGAAAAAGCCTTGGATCACATCATCCTTTGATTGTCTCGTCTGGCTGCCACGAAAAGCCTTGGATCACATCATCCATTGATTGTCTCGTCTAGCTGCCACGAAAAGCCCCCCACCTTGGATCACATCATCCATTGATTGTCTCGTCTGGCTGTCACGAAAAGCCTTGGATCACATCATCCTTTGATTGTCTCGCCTGGCTGCCACGAAAAGCCCCCACCTTGGATCACATCATCCATTGATTGTCTCATCTGGCTGCGAAAAGCCTTGGATCAAAAGCCCCCCACCTTGGATCACATCATCCTTTGATTGTCTCGTCTGGCTGCCACGAAAAGCCTTGGATCACATCATCCTTTGATTGTCTCGTCTGGCTGCCACAAAAAGCCTTGGATCACATCATCCTTTGATTGTCTCGCCTCGCTGCCATGAAAAGCCTTGGATCACATCATCCTTTGATTGTCTCGTCTGGCTGCCACGAAAAGCCTTGGATCACATCATCCTTTGATTGTCTCGTCTGGCTGCCACGAAAAGCCCCCCACCTTGGATCACATCATCCTTTGATTGTCTCGTCTGGCTGCCACGAAAAGCCTTGGATCACATCATCCTTTGATTGTCTCGTCTGGCTGCCACGAAAAGCCCCTCACCTTGGATCACATCATCCATTGATTGTCTCGTCTGGCTGCCACAAAAAAAGCCTTGGATCACATCATCCTTTGATTGTCTCGTCTGGCTGCCACGAAAAGCCTTGGATCACATCATCCTTTGATTGTCTCGTCTGGCTGCCACAAAAAGCCTTGGATCACATCATCCATTGATTGTCTCGCTCTGGCTGCCACAAAAGCCCCCACCTTCGATCACATCATCCTTTGATTGTCTCGTCTGGCTGCCACGAAAAGCCTTGGATCACATCATCCTTTGATTGTCTCGTCTGGCTGCCACGAAAAGCCTTGGATCACATCATCCCTTTGATTGTCTCGTCTGGCTGCCACAAAAGCCCCCCACCTTGGATCACATCATCCTTGATTGTCTCGTCTGGCTGCCACGAAAAGCCTTGGATCACATCATCCCTTTGATTGTCTCGTCTGGCTGCCACGTTTAAAAAGCCCTCACCTTGATCACATCATCCTTTGATTGTCTCGCCTGGCTGCCACAAAAATCACATCCCTTTAACCGAAAGGATCACATCATCGCTTTGATTGTCTCGTCTGGCTGCCATGAAAAGCCCCTCACCTTGGATCACATCATCCTTTGATTGTTTCGTCTGGCTGCCACAAAAGCCCCTAACCTTGGATCACATCATCCCTTTGATTGTCTTGTCTGGCTGCCATGAAAAGCCCCTCACCTTGGATCACATCATCCTTTGATTGTCTCGTCTGGCTGCCACAAAAAGCCCCTAACCTTGGATCACATCATCCTTTGATTGTCTTGTCTGGCTGCCACGAAAAAGCCTTGGATCACATCACATCAGCCTTGATCACATCATTGTGCGTGCCGCTGGCGATGTACTTTCCATGTTAGCTGTTCTCGACGGCGCATCATCCCTTCAAACGCATTTTGTCGTGATGGGATCGGTTGGCCTACTACTACTGGTATTACAGATAAAATTAAGTTATGAATCGCAAATCACCATACAGCTGACACACTTCAATTTCATCCATCATTTTGACTTCAATTTGGTTGTCCAAAATACTATCAGCTTACACTGCATCTTTGCTGATGAATGCCCTGACCTCTGGCCAGTCAATTGGTTCACTGACATTGTTGTTTTGTCTATTAATCACTTCTAATGAATCTGAAAATTATTCATGATCCATTATTTGAACCGACTCTTTGTTTATCATGAGGGACGCCACACGTTTAACCTGGACACATAAATAGTAGGAATTTGCGCTGATCAGATCGGCATGAGAGAGAAATGAAACATCTGCACATCGCCTGCGTGTGCGTGTGTGTGTGTTTCACTGTCCAATCCGAGGCTCGAACATGACCTGAGGCTGTTTGGTCTGTTGGGCATCAACTTGGGAAAGCCTCAAAGCAGAGCGGACATTATAAATAAATGAGCTGCATATATTGGCCAAAAAATAAGACATCGGATTATTTATTTTATTTTTTTCGGGGTGAAAAGGAGAAAAGTGAGGCAGGGCATCCGTGAAACAGTAATTCAACTTTGTCCGGCCTAAGTGCAATTAGCACAACATTTGTTAAGTTGCAGAATTGCATTCGGAATAAAATAGAACATAGCCCTATTTTTTTTCTCTTAGGTAGTCCGTCCAGAGGGAAGAATCAGGGTGGATGGGAAGAGTCTACCGCTATTCTATTAGCCATCTGGAGGGCTCTGCCCAGGTAGAGAGATGGAGGGCTCTGCCCAGGTAGAGAGATGGAGGGCTCTGCCCAGGTAGAGAGATTGAGGGCTCTGCCCAGGTAGAGAGATGGAGGGCTCTGACCAGGTAGAGAGATGGAGGGCTCTGCCCAGGTAGAGAGATGGAGGGCTCTGCCCAGGTAGAGAGATGGAGGGCTCTGACCAGGTAGAGAGATGGAGGGCTCTGACCAGGTAGAGAGATGGAGGGCTCTGACCAGGTAGAGAGATGGAGGGCTCTGACCAGGTAGAGAGATGGAGGGCTCTGACCAGGTAGAGAGATGGAGGGCTCTGACCAGGTAGAGAGATGGAGGGCTCTGACCAGGTAGAGAGATGGAGGGCTCTGACCAGGTAGAGAGATGGAGGGCTCTGACCAGGTAGAGAGATGGAGGGCTCTGACCAGGTAGAGAGATGGAGGGCTCTGACCAGGTAGAGAGATGGAGGGCTCCGACCAGGTAGAGAGATGGAGGGCTCTGACCAGGTAGAGAGATGGAGGGCCCAACCTATTTTTCTGTGTAACCTTGATATTCCCAAAACAGCAGGTCAAGCAGTAGCACAGAAGGGTCTCAATGAATGATTTATAAAAGAGAACCATGATGGTTAGATTAACATTAACAAAGTACAGTTTCCATGGAAAATACAGTCTCTGTTGGCCTTTCTTAAAAATAGCATCAGTACACTGATCCCAGGACAGCTTGTTGTCAATGACTAGCCCGAGGTATCTATACTACTCCACTATGTTATCGGGCTCACCTTTTATCAGTGATGGTGTGTGTATGGTATCTATACTACTCCACTATGTTATCGGGCTCACCTTTTATCAGTGATGGTGTGTGTATGGTAGCGTTCTGTCAAAAGTCAAACTTCACGTCCTTTGTCTTTGATGTATTTAATATTAGATGGGATGACTCACACCAGACAGTAAAATCATTCAGAGCCAGTCCGTGCTCCATCTCATCCCCTTCGAGAAGACTGACCTAAGCTGTATGGTCAGCATATTTGATCAGGTGGTGCCCTGGGAACTGGCTCTGGCAGCTGTCTGTATACAGTATGTATTGTACTGGTGAAAGAACACTGCCCTGTGGGGTTCCAACTGAAGCAGTACCCACCTCAGAGTGTGTTGCCAACTCGTACCTGCTGAGACCTATCAGTTAGGAAGTTGGTTATCCATGTGATAAGCATCAAGTCCGAAGTCTCCATGAAGTCTCCACGATTGATTGTGTTAAATGCAGAGGAGAAATCTGAAAACATGATACACATGTAGGTTTTACTGCCCTCCAAATGCATGTACACCAGATGTAAGAGCGAGATGGCATCATCTGTCCCCCTCTCTGACCGGTATGCAGATTGGAGGGGGTCAAGAGGGTGACTGGTGGTGTTAATGATGTATGCAGATTGGAGGGGGTCAAGATGGTGACTGGTGGTGTTGATGATGTATGCAGATTGGAAGGGGTCAACAAGGTGACTAGTGGTGTTGATTATGTATGCCTTGATTATCTTTTCAAGAGATTTAATAAAGAGAGAGGTCATAGTGACATGTCTGTAATCATTTGATGCAGACGGATGAGAGATTTTTTGGGACAGGTACAACAATAGATTTTTTCCATAAAGATGGAATTTCCAATGTATCCAGGGACCGCTGAAAGAGAGATCTGAAGACACCTCTCAGCTGAACAGTGTTTCAAGACACGACCACTGATGTTATCAGGCCCCGGGATCGTTGGAGCACTCGTTGTACGACTTCCTCATCGATGACAAGCACTCTTGGCCACGGTAGCAGTACACTTGGCCAGGGGAGCAGGACGCTTAGCCAGGGGAGCAGGACGCTTAGCCAGGGGAGGAGGACGCTTAGCCAGGGGAGCAGGATGCTTAGCCAGGGGAGCAGGATGCTTAGCCAGGGGAGCAGGACTCTTAGCCAGAGGAGGAGGACGCTTAGCCAGGGGAGCAGGATGCTTAGCCAGGGGAGCAGGATGCTTAGCCAGGGGAGCAGGATGCTTAGCCAGGGGAGCAGGATGCTTAGCCAGGGGAGCAGGACGCTTAGCCAGGGGAGCAGGATGCTTAGCCAGGGGAGCAGGATGCTTAGCCAGGGGAGCAGGACGCTTAGCCAGGGGAGGAGGACGCTTAGCCAGGGGAGCAGGACTCTTAGCCAGGGGAGCAGGACGCTTAGCCAGGGGAGCAGGATGCTTAGCCAGGGGAGCAGGATGCTTATTTATTTTTTTTATTTCACCTTTATTTAACCAGGTAGGCTAGTTGAGAACAAGTTCTCATTTGCAACTGCGACCTGGCCAAGATAAAGCATAGCAGTGTGAACAGACAACACAGAGTTACACATGGAGTAAACAATTAGCAAGTCAATAACACAGTAGAAAAAATGGGCAGTCTATATACAATGTGTGCAAAAGGCATGAGGAGGTAGGCGAATAATACAATTTTGCAGATTAACACTGGAGTGATAAATGATCAGATGGGCATGTACAGGTAGAGATATTGGTGTGCAAAAGAGCAGAAAAGTAAATAAATAAAAACAGTATAAAAACAGTATGGGAATGAGGTAGGTGAAAAAGGGTGAGCTATTTACCTATAGACTATGTACAACTGCAGCGATCGGTTAGCTGCTCGGATAGCTGATGTTTGAAGTTGGTGAGGAGATAAAAGTCTCCAACTTCAGCGATTTTTGCAATTGCTCCAGTCACAGGCAGCAGAGTACTGGAACGAAAGGCGGCCAAATGAGGTGTTGGCTTTAGGGATGATCAGTGAGATACACCTGCTGGAGCGCGTGCTACGGATGGGTGTTGCCATCGTGACCAGTGAACTGAGATAAGGCGGAGCTTTACCTAGCATGGACTTGTAAATGACCTGAGCCAGTGGGTCTGGCGACGAATATGTAGTGAGGGCCAGCCGACTAGAGCATACAAGTCGCAGTGGTGGGTGGTATAAGGTGCTTTAGTGACAAAACGGATGGCACTGTGATAGACTGCATCCAGTTTGCTGAGTAGAGTGTTGGAAGCCATTTTGTAGATGACATCGCCGAAGTCGAGGATCGGTAGGATAGTCAGTTTTACTAGGGTAAGCTTGGCAGCGTGAGTGAAGGAGGCTTTGTTGCGGAATAGAAAGCCGACTCTGGATTTGATTTTTGATTGGAGATGTTTGATGAGTCTGGAAGGAGAGTTTGCAGTCTAGCCAGACACCTAGGTACTTATAGATGTCCACATATTCAAGGTTGGAACCATCCAGGGTGGTGATGCTAGTCGGGCATGCGGGTGCAGGCAGCGATCGGTTGAAAAGCATGCATTTGGTTTTACTCGTTTAAGAGCAGTTGGAGGCCACGGAAGGAGTGCTGTATGGCATTGAAGCTCGTTTGAGGTTTGATAGCACAGTGTCCAATGACGGGCCGAAAGTATATAGAATGGTGTCGTCTGCGTAGAGGTGGATCAGGGAATCGCCCGCAGCAAGAGCAACATCATTGATATATACAGAGAAAAGAGTCGGCCCGAGAATTGAACCCTGTGGCACCCCATAGAGACTGCCAGAGGACCGGACAGCATGCCCTCTGATTTGACACACTGAACTCTGTCTGCAAAGTAATTGGTGAACCAGGCAAGGCAGTCATCCGAAAAACCGAGGCTGTTGAGTCTGCCGATAAGAATTTGGTGATTGACAGAGTCGAAAGCCTTGGCGAGGTCGATGAAGACGGCTGCACAGTACTGTCTTTTGTCGATGGCGGTTATGATATCATTTAGTACCTTGAGTGTGGCTGAGGTGCACCGTGACCGGCTCGAAACCAGATTGCACAGCGGAGAAGGTACGGTGGGATTCGAGATGGTCAGTGACCTGTTTGTTGACTTGGCTTTCGAAGACCTTAGATAGGCAGGGCAGGATGGATATAGGTCTATAGCAGTTTGGGTCCAGGGTGTCTCCCCTTTGAAGAGGGGGATGACTGCGGCAGCTTTCAATCCTTGGGGATCTCAGACGATATGAAAGAGAGGTTGAACAGGCTGGTAATAGGGGTTGCGACAATGGCGGCAGATAGTTTCAGAAATAGCGGGTCCAGATTGTCAAGCCCAGCTGATTTGTACGGGTCCAGGTTTTGCAGCTCTTTCAGAACATCTGCTATCTGGATTTGGGTAAAGGAGAACCTGGAGAGGCTTGGGTGAGGAACTACGGGGGGCGGAGCTGTTGGCCGAGGTTGGAGTAGCCAGGCGGAAGGCATGGCCAGCCGTTGAGAAGTGCTCATTGAAGTTTTCGATAATCATGGATTTATCGGTGGAGACCGTGTTTCCTAGCCTCAGTGCAGTGGGCAGCTGGGAGGAGGTGCTCTTGTTCTCCATGGACTTCACAGTGTCCCAGAACGTTTTGGAGTTGGAGCTACAGGATGCAAACTTCTGCCTGAAGAAGCTGGCCTTAGCTTTCCTGACTGACTGCGTGTATTGGTTCCTGACTTCCTGAACAGTTGCATATCACGGGGGCTATTCGATGCTATTGCAGTCCGCCACAGGATGTTTTTGTGCTGGTCGAGGGCAGTCAGGTCTGGAGTGAACCAAGGGCTGTATCTGTTCTTGGTTCTGCATTTTTTGAACGGAGCATGCTTATCCAAAATGGTGAGGAAGTTACTTTTAAAGAATGACCAGGCATCCTCAACTGACGGATGAGGTCAATGTCCTTCCAGGATACACGGGCCAGGTCGATTAGAAAGGCCTGCTCACAGAAGTGTTTTAGGGAGCGTTTGACAGTGATGAGGGGTGGTCGTTTTGACTGCGGCTCCGTGGCGGATACAGGCGATGAGGCAGTGATCGCTGAGATCCTGGTTGAAGACAGCGGAGGTATATTTGGAGGGCCAGTTGGTCAGGATGACGTCTATGAGGGTGCCCTTGTTTACAGAGTTAGGGTTGTACCTGGTGGGTTCCTTGATGATTTGCGTGAGATTGAGGGCATCTAGCTTAGATTGTAGGACTGCCGGGGTGTTAAGCATATCCCAGTTTAGGTCACCTAACAGAACAAACTCTGAAGCTAGATGGGGGCGATCAATTCACAAATGGTGTCCAGGGCACAGCTGGGAGCTGACGGGGGTCGGTAGCAGGCGGCAACAGTGAGAGACTTGTTTCTGGAGAGAGTAATTTTCAAAATTAGTAGTTCAAACTGTTTGGGTATGGACCTGGAAAGTATGACATTACTTTGCAGGCTATCTCTGCAGTAGACTGCGACTCCGCCCCCTTTGGCAGTTCTATCTTGACGGAAGATGTTATAGTTGGGTATGGAAATCTCTGAATTTTGGTGGCCTTCCTGAGCCAGGATTCAGACACGGCAAGGACATCAGGGTTAGCAGAGTGTGCTAAAGCAGTGAGTAAAACAAACTTAGGAGGAGGCTTCTGATGTTGACATGCATAAAACCAAGACTTTTTCGATCACAGAAGTCAACAAATGAGGGTACCTGGGGACATGCAGGGCCTGGGTTTACCTCCACATCACCCGCGGAACAGAGAAGGAGTAGTATGAGGGTGCGGCTAAAGGCTATCAAAACTGGTCGCCTAGAGCGTTGGGGGCAGAGGATAAGAGGAGCAGGTTTCTGGGCATGGTAGAATATATTCAGGGCATAATGCGCAGACAGGGGTATGGTGGGGTGCGGGTACAGCGGAGGTAAGCCCAGGCACTGGGTGATGATGAGAGAGGTTGTATCTCTGGACATGCTGGTTGTAATGGGTGAGGTCACCGCATGTGTGGGGGTGGGACAAAGGAGGTAACAGGGGTATGCAGAGTGGATCTAGGGGCTCCATTGTGAACTAAAACAATGATAACTAACCTGAACAACAGTATACAAGGCATATTGACATTTGGGAGAGACATACAGCGAGGCATACAGTAATCACAGGTGTTGAATTGGGAAAGCTAGCTAAAAACAGTAGGCGAGGCTAATCAGCTAGCCAGGGGAGCAGGACGCTTAGCCAGGGGAGCAGGACGCTTAGCCAGGGGAGCAGGATGCTTAGCCAGGGGAGCAGGATGCTTAGCCAGGGGAGCAGGACGCTTAGCCAGGGGAGGAGGACGCTTAGCCAGGGGAGCAGGCTGCTTAGCCAGGGGAGCAGGACGCTTAGCCAGGGGAGGAGGACACTTAGCCAGGGGAGAAGGACTCTTAGCCAGGGGAGCAGGACGCTTAGCCAGGGGAGCAGGATGCTTAGCCAGGGGAGCAGGACGCTTAGCCAGGGGAGCAGGACGCTTAGCCAGGGGAGAAGGACGCTTAGCCAGGGGAGCAGGACGCTTAGCCAGGGGAGCAGGACTCTTAGCCAGGGGAGGAGGACGCTTAGCCAGGGGAGCAGGGCTCTTAGCCAGGGGAGCAGGACGCTTAGCCAGGGGAGCAGGATGCTTAGCCAGGGGAGGAGGACGCTTAGCCAGGGGAGCAGGGCTCTTAGCCAGGGGAGCAGGACGCTTAGCCAGGGGAGCAGGACTCGTGGCCCGGGCAGAAGGACGCTTAGCCAGGGAGCAGGACGCTTAGCCAGGGGAGCAGGACGCTTAGCCAGGGGAGCAGGACGCTTGGCCCGGGCAGAAGGACGCTTAGCCAGGGGAGCAGGACGCTAGCCAGGGAGCAGGACGCTTAGCCAGGGGAGCAGGACGCTTAGCCAGGGAGCAGGACGCTTGGCCCGGGCAGAAGGACGCTTAGCCAGGGGAGCAGGACGCTCATCCAGGGAAGCAGGACGCTTAGCCTTGAGAGCAGGAAGCTTAGCCAGGGGAGCAGGACACTTAGCCAGGGAAGCAGGACGCTTAGCCAGGAGAGCAGGACGCTTAGCCAGGGGAGCAGGGCGCTTAGCCAGTGGAGCACGACAGGCCAAGGGACTGGGAGCGACCCCTGTTTCAAAGCAGGTGAAGAACTTGTTTAGTTCATTGGCTGTAGAGGGGCACACCCTCTCATCCAGGCAGGGATCGATATGTTGCCTACCTTTTGAAGGGGGTGTTTGCCATATTCTTAATGCCCAACCAGGTAGACAGAGAGTCTCCTTGTGACATTATCTGTTACACCTTACCCTGTACTGGAGAGTGTCCCTGTGACATTATATGTTACACCTTACCCTGTACTGGAGAGTCTCCCTGTGACATTATCTGTTACACCTTATACTGTACTGGAGAGTCTCCCTGTGACATTATCTGTTACACATTATCCTGTACTGGAGAGTCTCCCTGTGACATTATCTGTTGCACCGTATCCTGTACTGGAGAGTCTCCCTGTGACATTATCTGTGACACATTATCCTGTACTGAGAGTCTCCCTGTGACATTATCTGTTACACCTTACCCTGTACTGGAGAGTCTCCCTGTGACATTATCTGTTGCACCTTATCCTGTACTGGAGAGTCTCCCTGTGACATTATCTGTTACACCTTACCCTGTACTGGAGAGTCTCCCTGTGACATTATCTGTTACACATTATCCTGTACTGGAGAGTCTCCCTGTGACATTATCTGTTACACCTTACCCTGTACTGGATAGTCTCCCTGTGACATTATCTGTTACACATTATCCTGTACTGGAGAGTCTCCCTGTGACATTATCTGTTACACCTTATCCTGTACTGGGAGAGTCTCCCGTGACATTATCTGTTGCAGAGTATCCTGTACTGGAGAGTCTTCGTGTGACATTATCTGTTACACCTTATCCTGTACTGGAGAGTCTCCTTGTGACATTATCTGTTGCACCTTATCCTGTACTGGAGAGTCTCCCTGTGACATTATCTGTTACAGCTTATCCTGTACTGGAGAGTCTCCCTGTGACATTATCTGTTGCACCTTATCCTGTACTGGAGAGTCTCTCTGTGACATTATCTGTTACACCTTATCCTGTACCGGAGAGTCTCCCTGTGACATTATCTGTTGCACCTTATCCTGTACTGGAGAGTCTCCCTGTGACATTATCTGTTACACCTTATCCTGTACTGAGAGTCTCCCTGTGACATTATCTGTTGCAGATTATCCTGTACTGGAGAGTCTCCTGTGACATTATCTGTTACACCTTACCCTGTACTGAGAGTCTCCCTGTGACATTATCTGTTGCACCTTACCCTGTACTGAGAGTAGAAAACCAGTGATATGATCTGATCCAGCCTGTGGAGGTCTGGCCAAGGATGAATACGCTTTGGGACCGAGCCGTAACGTAAATCCATGATCTTATTTTTCCTTGTTAGACGAGTCACATACTGGGTGTAAGTACTCAGTGTGCTTTAGAGTACAGCTATTGAAATCCCCTGGATGAATTTGGGCGCATCCGGAGAATTCGCTGTGACATCAAGCTCTTAAGTGAGGTTAAAAATGATGTCAGCTACATTGACCTATTTACTCTTGGATGGATTTAAACAACAGTCAGAAAAAGCATGGTGAATTCACAAGGGAGGTAGAAGATGAGGCAGGGACAGCATGGGGGAGGTAGAAGAGGAGGCAGGGACAGCATGGGGAGGTAGAAGAGGAGACAGTGACAGCGTGGGGAGGTAGAAGAGGAGGCAGGGACAGCATGGGGGAGGTAGAAGAGGAGGCAGGGACAGCATGGGGGAGGTAGAAGAGGAGGCAGGGACAGCATGGGGAGGTAGAAGAGGAGGCAGGGACAGCATGGGGAGGTAGAATAGGAGGCAGGGACAGCATGGGGGAGGTTGAAGAGGAGGCAGTGACAGCATGGGGGAGGTAGAAGAGGAGGCAGGGACAACATGGGGGAGGTAGAAGAGGAGGCAGTGACAGCATGGGGGAGGTAGAAGAGGTGACAGTGACAGCATGGGGGATAGAAGAGGAGACAGTGACATCATGGGGGGTAGAAGAGGAGGCAGTGACAGCATGGGGGAGGTAGAAGAGGAGACAGTGACAGCATGGGGGGGTAGAAGAGGAGACAGTGACATCATGGGGGGTAGAAGAGGAGGCAGTGACAGCATGGGGAGGTAGAAGAGGAGACAGTGACATCATGGGGGAGGTAGAAGAGGAGACAGTGACATCATGGGGGTAGAATAGGAGGCAGTGACAGCATGGGGGAGGTAGAAGGGGAGACTGTGACATCATGGGGGGTAGAAGAGGAGGCAGTGACATCATGGGGGTAGAAGAGGAGGCAGTGACAGCATGGGGGAGGTAGAAGAGGAGACAGTGACATCATGGGGGGGTAGAAGAGGAGGCAGTGACAGCATGGGGGAGGTAGAAGAGGAGACAGTGACATCATGGGGGGTAGAAGAGGAGGCAGTGACAGCATGGGGGAGGTAGAAGAGGGGCAGTGACAGCATGGGGGAGGTAGAAGAGGAGGCAGTGACATCATGGGGGAGGTAGAAGAGGAGACAGTGACATAATGGGGGAGGTAGAAGAGGAGACAGTGACATAATGGGGGAGGTAGAAGAGGAGGCAGTGACAGCATGGGGGAGGTAGAAGAGGAGGCAGTGACAGCATGGGGGAGGTAGAAGAGGAGGCAGTGACAGCATGGGGGAGGTAGAAGAGGAGGCAGTGACATCATGGGGGAGGTAGAAGAGGAGGCAGTGACAGCATGGGGGAGGTAGAAGAGGAGGCGGGGACAGCATGGGGGAGGTAGAAGAGGAGACAGTGACATCATGGGGGAGGTAGAAGAGGAGGCAGTGACATCATGGGGGAGGTAGAAGAGGAGGCAGTGACATCATGGGGGAGGTAGAAGGGGAGGCAGTGACATCATGGGGGAGGTAGAAGAGGAGACAGTGACATCATGGGGGAGGTAGAAGAGGAGGCAGTGACATCATGGGGGAGGTAGAAGAGGAGGCAGTGACAGCATGGGGGAGGTAGTAGAGGAGGCAATGACATCATGGGGGAGGTAGAAGAGGGGCAATGATAACATGGGGGAGGTAGAAGAGGAGGCAGTGACAGCATGGGGAGGTAGTAGAGGAGGCAGTGATAGCATGGGTGAGGTAGAAGAGTTGCTGTGATAACATGGGGGAGGTAGAAGAGGAGACATTGACAGTATGGGGAGGTAGAAGAGGAGGCAGTGATAGCATGGGTGAGGTAGAAGAGTTGCTGTGATAACATGGGGAGGTAGAAGAGGATGCAGTGACAGCATGGGGGAGGTAGTAGAGGAGGCAGTGACAGCATGGGGGTGGTAGTAGAGGAGGCAGTGACATCAATTGGGAGGTAGTAGAGGAGGCAATGACAGCAATGGGGAGGTAGAAGAGGAGACAGTGACAGCATGGGGAGGTAGAAGAGGAGCAGTGACAGCATGGGGGAGGTAGAAGGGGAGCAGTGACAGCATGGGGGAGGGTAGAAGAGGTGGCAATGACAGCATGGGGGAGGTAGAAGAGGAGGCAGTGACATCATGGGGGAGGTAGAAGAGGAGGCAGTGACAGCATGGGGAGGTAGAAGAGGAGGCAGTGACAGCATGGGGAGGTAGTAGAGGAGGCAAAGACATCATGGGGGAGGTAGAAGAGGGGCAGTGATAACATGGGGAGGTAGAAGAGGAGGCAGTGACAGCATGGGGGAGGTAGTAGAGGAGGCAATGACAGCATGGGGAGGTAGAAGAGGAGGCAGTGACAGTATGGGGAGGTAGAAGAGGAGGCAGTGATAGCATGGGTGAGGTAGAAGAGTTGCTGTGATAACATGGGGAGGTAGAAGAGGAGGCAGTGACAGCATGGGGGAGGTAGTAGAGGAGGCAGTGACAGCAATGGGGGAGGTAGAAGAGGAGACAGTGACAGCAATGGGGGAGGTAGAAGAGGAGGCAGTGACAGTATGGGGGAGGTAGTAGAGGAGACAGTGACATCATGGGGGAGGTAGTAGAGGAGGCAGTGACAGCATGGGGGAGGTAGAAGAGGAGGCAGTGACAGCATGGGGGAGGTAGAAGAGGAGACAGTGACAGTATGGGGGAGGTAGAAGAGGAGGCAGTGATAGCATGGGTGAGGTAGAAGAGTTGCTGTGATAACATGGGGGAGGTAGAAGAGGAGGCAGTGACAGCATGGGGAGGTAAAAGAGGAGGCAGTGACAGCATGGGGGAGGTAGTAGAGGAGGCAGTGACAGCATGGGGGAGGTAGAAGAGGAGGCAGGGACAGCATGGGGGAGGTAGAAGAGGAGGCAGTGACAGCATGGGGGAGGTAGAAGAGGAGGCAGTGACAGCATGGGGGAGGTAGAAGAGGAGGCAGTGACACTGATAGCATCTCTATATCAGGAGTGCAGATTGTTTTCCTGACAATCGTGGTTTTTACACCATCTATCTTTTATCAGAACCCAGGCTTGGCCTCCGTGCTCCTCTCCAGCAGCTTCACTGTCTCTGTCCATACAAGTAATAGTGAATTCTTCAGGGTGACTTCAGAGTCGGGCACCGCCTCCGACAGACAAGTTGCAGAGAAGGCCATCACGCAGTCCTCCCTGTACTCATATAGATACCGTGAATTTGCCCGCTGTTCGTCCATTTTCCCTTTAAGAGATTGGACAGTGGAGAGCAGGATAGTTCCTTCTCAACCTCTGGCCGCACACTGCCTTTAAGAGATTGGACAGTGGAGAGCAGGATAGTTCCTTCTCAACCTCTGGCCGCTCACTGCCTTTAAGAGATTGGACAGTGGAGAGCAGGATAGTTCCTTCTCAACCTCTGGCCGCACACTGCCTTTAAGAGATTGGACAGTGGAGAGCAGGATAGTTCCTTCTCAACCTCTGGCCGCACACTGCAGGGCACCACTGAGCAGAGGGCCAATCACACCTAGAGTATGGAAGGTGTGGTGGGGTTCTGATAATCATCATGACAAAGTAAACGCCATTATGTGTTGTGGAGTCCTCCCACTATGACTCAGGGGACCATGCAGTTTACACCATGATGTGCTGTGGAGTCCTCCCACTATGACTCGAGAAACCATGCGGATTACACCATGATGTGCTGTGGAGTCCTCCCACTATGACTCAGGGGACCATGCAGTTTACACCATGATGTGCTGTGGAGTCCTCCCACTATGACTCGA
The DNA here is from genome assembly GCF_023373465.1 of Oncorhynchus keta. Taxonomy (NCBI): domain Eukaryota; kingdom Metazoa; phylum Chordata; class Actinopteri; order Salmoniformes; family Salmonidae; genus Oncorhynchus; species Oncorhynchus keta. The sequence continues at coordinate 56,264,607 of NC_068438.1, read as the reverse complement.
GAAACCATGCGGATTACACCATGATGTGCTGTGGAGTCCTCCCACTATGACTCGAGAAACCATGCAGTTTACACCATGATGTGCTGTGGAGTCCTCCCACTATGACGGGGACCATGCAGTTTACACCATGATGTGCTGTGGAGTCCTCCCACTATGACTCGAGAAACCATGCAGTTTACACCATGATGTGCTGTGGAGTTCTCCCACTATGACTCGAGAAACCATACAGTTTACACCATGATGTGCTGTGGAGTCCTCCCACTATGACTCGAGAAACCATGCAGTTTACACCATGATGTGCTGTGGAGTCCTCCCACTATGACTCGGGGACCATGCAGTTTACACCATGATGTGCTGTGGAGTCCTCCCACTATGACTGGGGACCATGCAGTTTACACCATGATGTGCTGTGGAGTCCTCCCACTATGACTCGGGGACCATGCAGTTTACACCATGATGTGCTGTGGAGTCCTCCCACTATGACTCGGGGGGACCATGCAGTTTACACCATGATGTGCTGTGGAGTCCTCCCACTATGACTCGGGGGGACCATGCAGTTTACACCATGATGTGTTGTGGAGTCCTCCCACTATGACTCGAGAAACCATGCAGTTTACACCATGATGTGCTGTGGAGTCCTCCCACTATGACTCGAGAAACCATGCAGATTACACCATGATGTGCTGTGGAGTCCTCCCACTATGACACGAGAAACCATGCGGATTACACCATGATGTGCTGTGGAGTCCTCCCACTATGACTCGAGAAACCATGCAGTTTACACAATGATGTGTTGTGGAGTCCTCCCACTATGACTCGAGAAACCATGCAGTTTACACCATGATGTGCTGTGGAGTCCTCCCACTATGACACGAGAAACCATGCAGTTTACACCATGATGTGCTGTGGAGTCCTCCCACTATGACTCGAGAAACCATGCAGTTTACACCATGATGTTTTGTGGAGTCCTCCCACTATGACTCGGGGGACCATGCAGTTTACACCATGATGTTTTGTGGAGTCCTCCCACTATGACTCGGGGACCATGCAGTTTACACCATGATGTGCTGTGGAGTCCTCCCACTATGACTCGGGGGACCATGCAGTTTACACCATGATGTTTTGTGGAGTCCTCCCACTATGACTCGAGAAACCATGCAGTTTACACCATGATGTGCTGTGGAGTCCTCCCACTATGACTCAGGGGACCATGCAGTTTATTATGCTACACATGAAATAAGATATGAAGTAAGATATGAACTTCACAGGGTGGGGAAAAGTGCACTGGGATCTTGATGCTCCTTTACAGTAAATATTGAGGGTCTTATCCACTTATCCTCGCTCCTCCGCTCTCTCCACTGGCTTCCAGTTGAAGAGCGTCTGCTAAATGACTTAGATGTAGATGTAAATGTATAAGCTGAAAGTTAGCGGTTAGCATTGTGTCGGGATCTTGATGCTCCTTTACAGTAAATATTGAGGGTATTATTCTGGTGACATGATGATTGATGCTTGGCGGCCGTTTGACAAATAAATAACTAATAATAATGCGTTTTTGAATATTTGCATGAAAATCTGTCATTATTTTGATGGAAACCTAGCTCCTGGGGTGTGTCCCAAATGGAACCCTATTCCCTATGTATCACCTATGGGGCCTGCTCAAACGTAGTAGACTATATAGGGATTAGGATGCCATTTGGGATGCATTGTTGGAAAATAACCTTCACATTAGCGTGGTTTCCATCCAATTGGTGACAGGTTTTCATGCGAATATAAAACAATCTGTGGTGTTTCAATGTTGTTTCTACTTAATGTCAATGAAATAGACGTTGATTTGACATCTGTGCCCAGTGGGTAGGGAGGGTGGCGGTCATGCAATGTGGTCAACCGGTAACTTTCATGCAAATGACTGCGGGTCTCACGGTAAATGACCAGTAATTAACATACTCCTGGTTGGCACCTCCAGGTCTCTACCATACAAGCTGCTGTTGGGAGCCTTTGGAACATTTTAACAAGTCTATTTAAATCTATTTAATATACACCATCACAATAATTACATTATAACTCTATTATTTCATGGTTTGGGCCTTCCACAAACTGTTGCCACAAAGAAGGAAGCACAGAATCATCTGGAATGTCATTGTATGTTGTAGCGTTAAGGTTTCACTGGAACTAAGGGCCCGGACCATGAAAACCAGCCCCAGACCATTATTCCTCCTCCACCAAACTTTACAGTTGGCACTTTGCATTGGGGCAGGTAGCGTTCTCCTGGCATCCGCCAATCACAGATGGTGAAGGATGATTCATCACTCCAGAGAATACGTTTCCACTGGTCCACAGTCCAATGGTGACACGCTTTACACCACTCCAGCCGACGCTTGGCATTGCGCATGGTGATCTTAATCTTGTGTGCAGTTGCTCGGCCATGGATTGAAAGCTGCCGCGGTCATCCTCCTCTTCAAAGGGGAGACACACTAGACCCAAACTGCTACAGACCTATATCTATCCTACCCTGCCTTTCTAAGGTCTTTGAAAAGGAAGTTAACAAACAGCTTCACCGTAGGAATGGTGCCAGATTTCCTCCAGACGTGATGCTTGGCATTCAGGCCAAATAGTTCGATCTTGGTTTCATCAGACCAGAGAATCTTGTTTCTCATGGTCTGAGAGTCCTTTAGGTGCCTTTTGGCAAACTCCAAGTAGGCTGTCCTGTGCTGTTTACTGTAGAGTGGCTTCCATCTGGCCACTTTACCATAAAGGCCTGATTGGTGGAGTGCTGCAGAGATGGTTGTGCTTCTGGAAGGTTCTCCCATCTCCGCAGAATAACTCTGGAGCTCTGTCAGAGTGACCATCAGGTTCTTTGTCACCTCCCTGACCAAGGCCCTTCTCCCCTGATTTCTCAGTTCGATGGAGGCCACTGTGTTCTTGGGGACCTTCAATGCTTCAGACATTGTTTTGTACCCTTCCCCAGATCTGTGCCTCGACACAATCTTGTCTCTGAGCTCTATGGACAATTCCTTTGACCTCATGGCTTGGTTTTTGCTCTGACATGTACTGTCACCTGTGGGACCTTATATAGACAGGTGTGTGCATTTTCCAAATCATGTCCAATCAATTGAATTTACCACAGGTGGACTCCAATCAAGTTGTAGAAACATCTCAAGGATGATCAATGGAAACAGGATGCACCTGAGAAAAATTTCAAGTCTCATATCAAAGGGTCTGAATACTTATGTAAATTAGGTTTATTTTTCATTTTTCTTTTTTTTTTGCAAACATTTCTAAAAACTTGTTTTTGCTTTGTCATGTGGTTTTGTGTTGATTGATGAGAAAAAATGCATGTTAAAAGCATGATTCAGACTATACCAAGTATAAGTGAAAGTACTGTAGCAGTACAATGGTACAGTTTTGTAAGGGTGCGATGCTCTGTTCCAGATAATGTTTTTCTGGGCTGCTCTTCAGTGCTCTGTTCCAGATAATGTTTTTCTGGGCTGCTCTGCGGTGCTCTGTTCCAGATAGGATGTTCTTCTGGGCTGTTCCAGGGTGCTCTGTTCCAAATAAGTCATTAGATAGGTCATTAGAGTAACTACACAAGAATCATTACACTAATATCAATTACTAGAAGCACACAAGTGTGTCAGTTATAACCTCTTAAAGCTAGGGGACAGAATTTTAACTTGTGGATAAATAGCGTGCCCAAATTCAACTGCCTGCTACTCATGCCAAGAATATTCGATATGCATATTATTCATACATTTGGATAGAAAACACTCTGAAGTTTCTAAAACTGTTTGAATAATGTCTGTGAGTATAACAGAACTTATGTTGCAGGCAAAACCCCGAGGACTAACTGTTCAGAATGTTTTTCCCCTCTCTGTTCCCTCTATTGCCTTTGCCATGCGATATTTCACAGGAACCTATTTTCAGTTCCTACTGCTTCGCCAGTCTTTGGCATTTGGTTGAGGTTATTCCTTTGTGCAGTAAAGAAGTAGGCCAACTCGGAACTGGGGACACTTTTGTGAGTTGCGCAAGACGTGAAAAGCAGCGCTGGATTGTTTTCTTTCCTGTATTGAATACAGATTGCCCCATCTACAATTGGATCATTTATTAACGTTTAAAAATACTCATGTTGTATTACAAAAGTTTATAGGCAACTTTTGAAATATTTTTTAGTGACGTTGTGTTTTTGTAAGCTGTTTTTTTCTGGATCAAACGCGCTTTAGAAGTGGACATTTTGGATATATATGGACAGAATTAATCGAACGAAAGGACCAATTGTGATGTTTATGGGACATATTGGAGTGCCAACAAAAGAAGCTCGTCAAAGGATTTTATATTTTATTTCAGTGTTTTGTGTAGCGCCTGCAGGGTTGTAATATGCTAACTCCTTTGTTCACTGCTGGTGTAGACGGTGCAGGCTATCAGATAATAGCTTATTATGCTTTCGCGAAAAGCACTTTTAAAATCTGACATGTTGGCTGGATGAGTGTAGCTTTAATTGAGTATCTTACATGTGTGATTTAATGAAAGTTTGAATTGTATAGCATTTTATCTGAATCTGGCCGCTCTGCATTTCCCTGGCAATTGGCCGGTTGACACATTTGCGTCCCGCCTATCCTTAAGAGGTTTTAATTTTCTTGATCACTGAGTGCTGAGTGTTTTTTCCCACATGCAATTGTGCTTTATAACCTTAACTTTATAATATCTGCTGTTAGCACGGTAGCTTTATGTAATGGAAGTGCTGTTAGCACGGTAGCTTTATGTAATGGAAGTGCTATTAGCACGGTAGCTGTATGTAATGGAAGTGCTGTTAGCACGGTAGCTTTATGTAATGGAAGTGCTATTAGCACGGTAGCTGTATGTAATGGAAGTGCTGTTAGCACGGTAGCTTTATGTAATGGAAGTGCTATTAGCACGGTAGCTTTATGTAATGGAAGTGCTATTAGCACGGTAGCTTTATGTAATGGAAGTGCTATTAGCACGGTAGCTGTATGTAATGGAAGTGCTGTTAGCACGGTAGCTTTATGTAATGGAAGTGCTATTAGCACGGTAGCTTTATGTAATGGAAGTGCTGTTAGCACGGTAGCTTTATGTAATGGAAGTGCTATTAGCACGGTAGCTGTATGTAATGGAAGTGCTATTAGCACGGTAGCTGTATGTAATGGAAGTGCTGTTAGCACGGTAGCTTTATGTAATGGAAGTGCTATTAACACGGTAGCTGTATGTAATGGAAGTGCTGTTAGCACGGTAGCTTTATGTAATGGAAGTGCTGTTAGCACGGTAGCTTTATGTAATGGAAGTGCTGTTAGCACGGTAGCTTTATGTAATGGAAGTGCTGTTAACACGGTAGCTTTATGTAATGGAAGTGCTGTTAACACGGTAGCTGTATGTAATGGAAGTGCTGTTAGCACGGTAGCTTTATGTAATGGAAGTGCTGTTAACACGGTAGCTTTATGTAATGGAAGTGCTGTTAACACGGTAGCTTTATGTAATGGAAGTGCTGTTAACACGGTAGCTGTATGTAATGGAAGTGCTGTTAGCACGGTAGCTTTATGTAATGGAAGTGCTGTTAGCACGGTAGCTTTATGTAATGGAAGTGCTGTTAGCACGGTAGCTGTATGTAATGGAAGTGCTGTTAGCATGGTAGCTTTATGTAATGGAAGTGCTGTTAGCACGGTAGCTTTATGTAATGGAAGTGCTGTTAGCACGGTAGCTTTATGTAATGGAAGTGCTATTAGCACGGTAGCTGTATGTAATGGAAGTGCTATTAGCACGGTAGCTGTATGTAATGGAAGTGCTGTTAGCACGGTAGCTTTATGTAATGGAAGTGCTATTAACACGGTAGCTGTATGTAATGGAAGTGCTGTTAGCACGGTAGCTTTATGTAATGGAAGTGCTGTTAGCACGGTAGCTTTATGTAATGGAAGTGCTGTTAGCACGGTAGCTTTATGTAATGGAAGTGCTGTTAACACGGTAGCTTTATGTAATGGAAGTGCTGTTAACACGGTAGCTGTATGTAATGGAAGTGCTGTTAGCACGGTAGCTTTATGTAATGGCAGTGCTGTTAGCACGGTAGCTTTATGTAATGGAAGTGCTGTTAACACGGTAGCTTTATGTAATGGAAGTGCTGTTAACACGGTAGCTGTATGTAATGGAAGTGCTGTTAGCACGGTAGCTTTATGTAATGGAAGTGCTGTTAGCACGGTAGCTTTATGTAATGGAAGTGCTGTTAGCACGGTAGCTGTATGTAATGGAAGTGCTGTTAGCACGGTAGCTTTATGTAATGGAAGTGCTGTTAGCACGGTAGCTTTATGTAATGGAAGTGCTGTTAGCATGGTAGCTTTATGTAATGGAAGTGCTGTTAGCACGGTAGCTTTATGTAATGGAAGTGCTGTTAGCACGGTCGTTTTTGTAATGGAAGTATCGAAAATCACACAGTGAGAGATGCACCGTATTGGCCAATCCTACAAAACATTACACATTTATAGCATCTTCTTGCAAAGGAACTGACACAAGAAGCTCTCAGCTATTAAGGACCTACTGGACATTATTATTATTATTTTTTTATTTCACCTTTATTTAACCAGGTAGGGTAGTTGAGAACACCTTTATTTAACCAGGTAGGCTAGTTGAGAACACCTTTATTTAACCAGGTAGGCTAGTTGAGAACACCTTTATTTAACCAGGTAGGCTAGTTGAGAACACCTTTATTTAACCAGATAGGCTAGTTGAGAACACCTTTATTTAACCAGGTAGGCCAGTTGAGAACACCTTTATTTAACCAGGTAGGCTAGTTGAGAACACCTTTATTTAACCAGGTAGGCTAGTTGAGAACACCTTTATTTAACCAGGTAGGCTAGTTGAGAACACCTTTATTTAACCAGGTAGGCTAGTTGAGAACACCTTTATTTAACCAGGTAGGCTAGTTGAGAACACCTTTATTTAACCAGGTAGGCTAGTTGAGAACACCTTTATTTAACCAGGTAGGCCAGTTGAGAACACCTTTATTTAACCAGGTAGGCTAGTTGAGAACACCTTTATTTAACCAGGTAGGCTAGTTGAGAACACCTTTATTTAACCAGATAGGCTAGTTGAGAACACCTTTATTTAACCAGGTAGGCCAGTTGAGAACACCTTTATTTAACCAGGTAGGCTAGTTGAGAACACCTTTATTTAACCAGGTAGGCTAGTTGAGAACACCTTTATTTAACCAGGTAGGCTAGTTGAGAACACCTTTATTTAACCAGGTAGGCTAGTTGAGAACACCTTTATTTAACCAGGTAGGCTAGTTGAGAACACCTTTATTTAACCAGGTAGGCTAGTTGAGAACACCTTTATTTAACCAGGTAGGCTAGTTGAGAACACCTTTATTTAACCAGGTAGGCTAGTTGAGAACACCTTTATTTAACCAGGTAGGCTAGTTGAGAACACCTTTATTTAACCAGGTAGGCTAGTTGAGAACACCTTTATTTAACCAGGTAGGCTAGTTGAGAACACCTTTATTTAACCAGGTAGGCTAGTTGAGAACACCTTTATTTAACCAGGTAGGCTAGTTGAGAACACCTTTATTTAACCAGGTAGGCTAGTTGAGAACACCTTTATTTAACCAGGTAGGCTAGTTGAGAACACCTTTATTTAACCAGGTAGGCTAGTTGAGAACACCTTTATTTAACCAGGTAGGCTAGTTGAGAACACCTTTATTTAACCAGGTAGGCTAGTTGAGAACACCTTTATTTAACCAGGTAGGCTAGTTGAGAACACCTTTATTTAACCAGGTAGGCCAGTTGAGAACACCTTTATTTAACCAGGTAGGCTAGTTGAGAACACCTTTATTTAACCAGGTAGGCCAGTTGAGAACACCTTTATTTAACCAGGTAGGCTAGTTGAGAACACCTTTATTTAACCAGGTAGGCCAGTTGAGAACACCTTTATTTAACCAGGTAGGCTAGTTGAGAACACCTTTATTTAACCAGGTAGGCTAGTTGAGAACACCTTTATTTAACCAGGTAGGCTAGTTGAGAACACCTTTATTTAACCAGGTAGGCTAGTTGAGAACACCTTTATTTAACCAGGTAGGCTAGTTGAGAACACCTTTATTTAACCAGGTAGGGTAGTTGAGAACACCTTTATTTAACCAGGTAGGCTAGTTGAGAACACCTTTATTTAACCAGGTAGGCTAGTTGAGAACACCTTTATTTAACCAGGTAGGCTAGTTGAGAACACCTTTATTTAACCAGGTAGGCTAGTTGAGAACACCTTTATTTAACCAGGTAGGCTAGTTGAGAACACCTTTATTTAACCAGGTAGGCTAGTTGAGAACACCTTTATTTAACCAGGTAGGCCAGTTGAGAACACCTTTATTTAACCAGGTAGGCTAGTTGAGAACACCTTTATTTAACCAGGTAGGTTAGTTGAGAACACCTTTATTTAACCAGGTAGGCTAGTTGAGAACACCTTTATTTAACCAGGTAGGCTAGTTGAGAACACCTTTATTTAACCAGGTAGGCTAGTTGAGAACACCTTTATTTAACCAGGTAGGTTAGTTGAGAACACCTTTATTTAACCAGGTAGGCTAGTTGAGAACACCTTTATTTAACCAGGTAGGTTAGTTGAGAACACCTTTATTTAACCAGGTAGGCTAGTTGAGAACACCTTTATTTAACCAGGTAGGCTAGTTGAGAACACCTTTATTTAACCAGGTAGGCTAGTTGAGAACACCTTTATTTAACCAGGTAGGCTAGTTGAGAACACCTTTATTTAACCAGGTAGGCTAGTTGAGAACACCTTTATTTAACCAGGTAGGCTAGTTGAGAACACCTTTATTTAACCAGGTAGGCTAGTTGAGAACACCTTTATTTAACCAGGTAGGCTAGTTGAGAACACCTTTATTTAACCAGGTAGGCTAGTTGAGAACACCTTTATTTAACCAGGTAGGCTAGTTGAGAACACCTTTATTTAACCAGGTAGGATAGTTGAGAACACCTTTATTTAACCAGGTAGGTTAGTTGAGAACACCTTTATTTAACCAGGTAGGCTAGTTGAGAACACCTTTATTTAACCAGGTAGGCTAGTTGAGAACACCTTTATTTAACCAGGTAGGCTAGTTGAGAACACCTTTATTTAACCAGGTAGGCTAGTTGAGAACACCTTTATTTAACCAGGTAGGCTAGTTGAGAACACCTTTATTTAACCAGGTAGGCTAGTTGAGAACACCTTTATTTAACCAGGTAGGCTAGTTGAGAACACCTTTATTTAACCAGGTAGGCTAGTTGAGAACACCTTTATTTAACCAGGTAGGCTAGTTGAGAACACCTTTATTTAACCAGGTAGGCTAGTTGAGAACACCTTTATTTAACCAGGTAGGTTAGTTGAGAACACCTTTATTTAACCAGGTAGGCTAGTTGAGAACACCTTTATTTAACCAGGTAGGCTAGTTGAGAACACCTTTATTTAACCAGGTAGGCTAGTTGAGAACACCTTTATTTAACCAGGTAGGCTAGTTGAGAACACCTTTATTTAACCAGGTAGGCTAGTTGAGAACACCTTTATTTAACCAGGTAGGCTAGTTGAGAACACCTTTATTTAACCAGGTAGGCTAGTTGAGAACACCTTTATTTAACCAGGTAGGCTAGTTGAGAACACCTTTATTTAACCAGGTAGGATAGTTGAGAACACCTTTATTTAACCAGGTAGGTTAGTTGAGAACACCTTTATTTAACCAGGTAGGCTAGTTGAGAACACCTTTATTTAACCAGGTAGGCTAGTTGAGAACACCTTTATTTAACCAGGTAGGCTAGTTGAGAACACCTTTATTTAACCAGGTAGGCTAGTTGAGAACACCTTTATTTAACCAGGTAGGCTAGTTGAGAACACCTTTATTTAACCAGGTAGGCTAGTTGAGAACACCTTTATTTAACCAGGTAGGCTAGTTGAGAACACCTTTATTTAACCAGGTAGGCTAGTTGAGAACACCTTTATTTAACCAGGTAGGCTAGTTGAGAACACCTTTATTTAACCAGGTAGGCTAGTTGAGAACACCTTTATTTAACCAGGTAGGTTAGTTGAGAACACCTTTATTTAACCAGGTAGGCTAGTTGAGAACACCTTTATTTAACCAGGTAGGCTAGTTGAGAACACCTTTATTTAACCAGGTAGGCTAGTTGAGAACACCTTTATTTAACCAGGTAGGCTAGTTGAGAACACCTTTATTTAACCAGGTAGGCTAGTTGAGAACACCTTTATTTAACCAGGTAGGCTAGTTGAGAACACCTTTATTTAACCAGGTAGGATAGTTGAGAACACCTTTATTTAACCAGGTAGGTTAGTTGAGAACACCTTTATTTAACCAGGTAGGCTAGTTGAGAACACCTTTATTTAACCAGGTAGGCTAGTTGAGAACACCTTTATTTAACCAGGTAGGCTAGTTGAGAACACCTTTATTTAACCAGGTAGGCTAGTTGAGAACACCTTTATTTAACCAGGTAGGCTAGTTGAGAACACCTTTATTTAACCAGGTAGGCTAGTTGAGAACACCTTTATTTAACCAGGTAGGCTAGTTGAGAACACCTTTATTTAACCAGGTAGGCTAGTTGAGAACACCTTTATTTAACCAGGTAGGCTAGTTGAGAACACCTTTATTTAACCAGGTAGGCTAGTTGAGAACACCTTTATTTAACCAGGTAGGTTAGTTGAGAACACCTTTATTTAACCAGGTAGGCTAGTTGAGAACACCTTTATTTAACCAGGTAGGCTAGTTGAGAACACCTTTATTTAACCAGGTAGGCTAGTTGAGAACACCTTTATTTAACCAGGTAGGCTAGTTGAGAACACCTTTATTTAACCAGGTAGGCTAGTTGAGAACACCTTTATTTAACCAGGTAGGCTAGTTGAGAACACCTTTATTTAACCAGGTAGGCTAGTTGAGAACACCTTTATTTAACCAGGTAGGCTAGTTGAGAACACCTTTATTTAACCAGGTAGGATAGTTGAGAACACCTTTATTTAACCAGGTAGGTTAGTTGAGAACACCTTTATTTAACCAGGTAGGCTAGTTGAGAACACCTTTATTTAACCAGGTAGGCTAGTTGAGAACACCTTTATTTAACCAGGTAGGCTAGTTGAGAACACCTTTATTTAACCAGGTAGGCTAGTTGAGAACACCTTTATTTAACCAGGTAGGCTAGTTGAGAACACCTTTATTTAACCAGGTAGGCTAGTTGAGAACACCTTTATTTAACCAGGTAGGCTAGTTGAGAACACCTTTATTTAACCAGGTAGGCTAGTTGAGAACACCTTTATTTAACCAGGTAGGCTAGTTGAGAACACCTTTATTTAACCAGGTAGGCTAGTTGAGAACACCTTTATTTAACCAGGTAGGCTAGTTGAGAACACCTTTATTTAACCAGGTAGGCTAGTTGAGAACACCTTTATTTAACCAGGTAGGCTAGTTGAGAACACCTTTATTTAACCAGGTAGGCTAGTTGAGAACACCTTTATTTAACCAGGTAGGATAGTTGAGAACACCTTTATTTAACCAGGTAGGTTAGTTGAGAACACCTTTATTTAACCAGGTAGGCTAGTTGAGAACACCTTTATTTAACCAGGTAGGCTAGTTGAGAACACCTTTATTTAACCAGGTAGGCTAGTTGAGAACACCTTTATTTAACCAGGTAGGCTAGTTGAGAACACCTTTATTTAACCAGGTAGGCTAGTTGAGAACACCTTTATTTAACCAGGTAGGCTAGTTGAGAACACCTTTATTTAACCAGGTAGGCTAGTTGAGAACACCTTTATTTAACCAGGTAGGCTAGTTGAGAACACCTTTATTTAACCAGGTAGGCTAGTTGAGAACACCTTTATTTAACCAGGTAGGCTAGTTGAGAACACCTTTATTTAACCAGGTAGGTTAGTTGAGAACACCTTTATTTAACCAGGTAGGCTAGTTGAGAACACCTTTATTTAACCAGGTAGGCTAGTTGAGAACACCTTTATTTAACCAGGTAGGCTAGTTGAGAACACCTTTATTTAACCAGGTAGGCTAGTTGAGAACACCTTTATTTAACCAGGTAGGCTAGTTGAGAACACCTTTATTTAACCAGGTAGGCTAGTTGAGAACACCTTTATTTAACCAGGTAGGCTAGTTGAGAACAAGTTCTCATTTGCAACTGCGACCTGGCCAAGATAAAGCAAAGCAGTGTGAACAGACAACACAGAGTTACACATGGAGTAAACAATTAGCAAGTCAATAAAACAGTAGAAAAAAAAGAAAAAAAAAAGATGTGATTAAGGGTCAAAAGATTAAGATGTGAAGTCACCGTTTCTCTGTTAGAAGGCTTATGGCGATATCAGATTTGGATGAAAAATGTCCATCAGGGCACAGATGTTACACCCTGTGTATAGAGCGATGTTATTGGACACAGTCAGATGCTGCTCTCTTAAAGAGGTGATCCTGGGAGCTCCACATGTTAATGGAACTGAGTGCAATTTATTAGAGGGGATAGAAATTGTATAAACAAATGTGATTTTCCCGAATTGTATCTTCGTCTAAATGAAATAAAGTGATAAACACCTGTACAGTCGGTTTGTTGGCATCGGGTCGGTCTGTCATTCTGTAATGTGATGATTTGCACCAGGTTCAGAATGATCATGTCACCTCTAAGCATGAGCCAAATGATCCAGCTCTGGCATAGGAGAGTGGAGTTGGATGGAGATGTAATCACCATGGCTGGCTAATTAATTTACCACCATGTTCCTAGAAAATGGATTAGCTACCAACAAACTCTCATTATCAGAGCCAGTTAGGATGGGCTGGCTAAGTTTAAGATTGGGTGGACTAGGCTGGCTAGGGGTGGAGTAGGTTGTTTAGAGGTGGACTAGGCTTGCTAGGGATGGAATAGTTTGGCTAGAGTTGGGCTAGGTATTCTAAGGGTTGGCTAGGCTGGCTAGGGTTGGACGAGGAGTTGACTAGGCTGGCTAGGGGTAGGCTGGCTGGGGGTGGGTTGGGGTGGGATAGGGGTGGACTGCACTGGCTCAGGTTAGGCTATGGGTGGTCTAGGCTTGCTGGGGTGGAATAGGCTGGCTAGGGGTGGACTAGGAGTTGACTAGGCTGGCTAGGGTGGAGTAGGCTGGCTAGAGTTTGACTAGGCTGCTGAGGTATAGCTAGGTGGGCTAGGGGTAGGCTGGCTGGGGGTGGGTTAGGGTGGGTAGTGGTGGGCTAGGGGTGGGCTAGACTTTCTAGGGGTTGGTTAAGCTGACTAGGGGTGGTCTAAGCTGCCTAGGGGATGAGGAGGGCCGCTGGGTGTCTCTCCCTCTGTGCGTGTCAGGAGGCCTGCTGGGTGTCTCACCCTCAGTGCGTGGTAGCCGACCAGCTGGCTCTGTCTGGGTGACTGAGAGAGCATCTCTGATGGTCTACTAGAGACAGAGCAGCCATCTCTCACTACCACTGCTAATAAGACTCCTGAATGAAGCTGCTTCCACTGTGTAGCCATCCATCCTGCTTAATAACCTGACTGAGCCCACTACCATGGCGGCCCTCATTAACATGGCTGCCCCAACCTCAGCCCCAGCCGCCCTAGCTGCTACCCAAGCTCTGTCCTCTGTACTCTGACAACCCTCCACAAATGATTGAAGATACAGAGGCAGGGCTGTCACACACATATACAGACACACACACACACAGTTACCGTGCACCTCTCACACGCACTAGCTGCCAGAAGCACCTCTCACACGTTCCTGCTCCGCCTGCTTCGATATTTATCTCCATTGATCAGACTGCTGCAGACTTCCTAATTTATTTCCAGAAGCATTTAGCTTCATAGGGTCAATAGGGCTCATAGTGTCAGTAGGGCTCATAGTGTCAGTAGGGCTCATAGTGTCAGTAGGGCTCATAGGGCTCATAGGGTCAATAGGGCTCATAGGGCTCATTGGGTCAATAGGGCTCATAGGGCTCTTAGGGTCAGTAGGGCTCATTGGGTCAGTAGGGCTCATAGGGCTCATAGGGTCAATAGGGCTCATTGGGTCAGAGGGGTCAGTAGGGCTCATAGGGCTCATAGGGTCAATAGGGCTCATAGTGTCAGTAGGGCTCATAGGGTCAGTAGGGGTCAGTAGGGCTCATAGGGTCAATAGGGCTCATTGGGTCAGTAGGGCTCATAGGGTCAGTAGGGCTCATAGGGTCAGTAGGGCTCATAGGGTCATAGGGCTCATTGGGTCAGTAGGGGTCAGTAGGGCTCATAGGGCTCATAGGGTCAATAGGGCTCATTGGGTCAGTAGGGGTCAGTAGGGCTCATAGGGCTCATAGGGTCAATAGGGCTCATTGGGTCAGTAGGGTCAGTAGGGCTCAAAGGGTCAATAGGGCTCATTGGGTCAGTAGGGGTCAGTAGGGCTCATAGAGCTCATAGGGTCAATAGGGCTCATTGGGTCAGTAGGGCTCATAGGGTCAGTAGGGATCATAGGGCTCATAGGGTCAATAGGGCTCATTGGGTCAGTAGGGGTCAGTAGGGCTCATAGGGCTCATAGGGTCAATAGGGGTCAGTAGGGCTCATAGGGTAGGGTCAGTAGGGCTCATAGGGCTCATAGGGTCAATAGGGCTCATAGGGTCAGTAGGGCTCATAGGGCTCATAGGGTCAATAGGGCTCATTGGGTCAGTAGGGCTCATAGGGTCAGTAGGGCTCATAGGGTCAGTAGGGCTCATAGGGCTCATAGGGTCAATAGGGCTCATAGGGTCAGTAGGGCTCATAGGGTCAATAGGGCTCATAGGGTCAGTAGGGTCAGTAGGGCTCATAGGGCTCATAGGGTCAGTAGGGCTCATAGGGTCAGTAGGGCTCATAGGGTCAGTAGGGCTCATAGGGCTCATAGGGTCAATAGGGCTCATCGGGTCAGTAGGGCTCATAGGGTCAATAGGGCTCATTGGGTCAGTAGGGGTCAGTAGGGCTCATAGGGCTCATAGGGTCAATAGGGCTCATTGGGTCAGTAGGGCTCATAGGGCTCATAGGGTCAATAGGGCTCATAGGGTCAGTAGGGCTCATAGGGTCAGTAGGGCTCATAGGGCTCATAGGGTCAATAGGGCTCATCGGGTCAGTAGGGCTCATAGGGTCAATAGGGCTCATTGGGTCAGTAGGGGTCAGTAGGGCTCATAGGGCTCATAGTGTCAGTAGGGCTCATAGTGTCAGTAGGGCTCATAGGGTCAGTAGGGCTCATAGGGCTCATAGGGTCAATAGGGCTCATAGGGTCAGTAGGGCTCATAGGGTCAATAGGGCTCATTGGGTCAGTAGGGGTCAGTAGGGCTCAGTAGGGCTCATAGGGTCAATAGGGCTCATTGGGTCAGTAGGGGTCAGTAGGGCTCATAGGGTCAATAGGGCTCATAGTGTCAGTAGGGCTCATAGTGTCAGTAGGGCTCATAGTGTCAGTAGGGCTCATAGTGTCAGTAGGGCTCATAGTGTCAGTAGGGCTCATAGGGCTCATAGTGTCAGTAGGGCTCATAGGGTCAGTAGGGCTCATAGGGCTCATAGGGTCAGTAGGGCTCATAGGGCTCATAGTGTCAGTAGGGCTCATAGGGCTCATAGGGTCAGTAGGGCTCATAGTGTCAGTAGGGCTCATAGTGTCAGTAGGGCTCATAGGGCTCATAGGGTCAGTAGGGCTCATAGTGTCAGTAGGGCTCATAGGGCTCATAGTGTCAGTAGGGCTCATAGGGCTCATAGTGTCAGTAGGGCTCATAGTGTCAGTAGGGCTCATAGGGCTCATAGTGTCAGTAGGGCTCATAGGGTCAGTAGGGCTCATAGGGTCAGTAGGGCTCATAGGGCTCATAGGGTCAATAGGGCTCATAGGGCTCATAGGGTCAGTAGGGCTCATAGGGTCAGTAGGGCTCATAGGGTCAATAGGGCTCATAGGGTCAGTAGGGCTCATAGTGTCAGTAGGGCTCATAGTGTCAGTGGGGCTCATAGGGTCAGTAGGGCTCATAGGGTCAGTAGGGCTCATAGGGTTCATAGTGTCAATAGGGCTCATAGGGTCAGTAGGGCTCATAGTGTCAGTGGGGCTCATAGTGTCAGTGGGGCTCATAGGGTCAGTAGGGCTCATAGTGTCAGTAGGGCTCATAGGGTTCATAGTGTCAATAGGGCTCATAGGGTCAGTAGGGCTCATAGGGTTCATAGTGTCAATAGGGCTCATAGGGTCAGTAGCAACAACAAATAGGATCTCAAGTCCTTTTGTTCAACTGTCCTAGAATACCTTACAATCAAATGCCGACCATATTATCTCCCAGGAGAATTTTCTTAGATTATAGTCACAGCCGTGTATATCCCCCCACAAGCAGACACCACGACGACCCTCAAGGAACTTCACTGGACTCTATGTAAACTGGAAACCATATATCCTGAGGCTGCATTTATTGTAGCTGGGGATTTTAACAAAGCAAATTTGAGAACAAGGCTATCTAAAATCTATCAGCATATTAATTGTAGCACACGCACGGGTAATACACTGGATCCCTGCTTCTCTAACTTCTGCGATGCATAGAAGGCCCTGCCCTCCCTTCAGCAAAACCAACCATGACTCCATTTTGCTCCTACCGTCCTATAGGCAGAAGCTCATACAGGTTGTACCCGCGACAAGAACCATTCAATGCTGGTCTGACCAATCGGAATCCACGTTTCAAGATTGTTTTGATCACGAGGACTGGAAAATATTCTGGGAAGCCTCAGAGAACCATCTCGGGAGGCTGAATAAATGTGGCTTGACACCTAAAACCCTCACAAACTTTTCCAGATGCACAATTGAAAGCATCCTATCGGGCTGTATCACTGCCTGGTACAGCAACTGCACCACCCACACCTGCAAGGCTCTCCAGATGGTGGTGCGGTCTGCAAAAGGCATCACCGGGGGCAAACTCCCTACCCTCCAGGACACCTACACCACCCGATGTCACAGGAAGGCCAAAAATATCATCAATGACAACAACCACCCGAGCCACTGCCTATTCACCCCGCTATCATCCGGAAGGCGAGGTCAGTACAGGTGCATCAAAGTAGGGACCGAGAGACTGAGAAACAGCTTCTATCTCAAATCCATCAGACTGTTAAACAGCCATCACTAACATTGAGTGGCTGATGCTTACATACAGACTTGAGTCATTGGCCACTTTAATTAAATGGATCACTAGTCACTTTAAATAATACTAATTTAATAATGTTTACATGCGTATCTTGCATTACACATCTCATATGTAAATACTGTATTTTACTCCATCTATTGCATCTTGCCAATGCCGGTTGGTCATCCATATATTTTACGTACATATTCTTATTCCATCCCTTTAGATTTCTGTGTTTTAGGTAGTTGTTGTGGAATTGTTAGATTACTTGTTAGATATTACTTCTACTGTTCGGGAACTAGAAGCACAAGCATTTCGCTACACACACATTAACATCTGCTAACCATGTGCATGTGACCAATACATAGCAACATAGCTTCAGCCTGTAAATTATCAAGAACGATGTGTCGGCATCGAGTAATTGTCTCTGGCCCCCTCCCAGTTCAGGGTAGTCTTGAGCTCCACAGTAGAGTCTCACAACTCAATCGCTGGTTGAAAATTGTTTTCTGCCCCTCCCAAAATATAGAATTTGTAGATAATTGGCCCTCTTTCTGGGACTCCCCCACAAACAGGAACAAGCCTGGCCTGCTGAAGAGTGATGGACTCCATCCTAGCTGGAGGGGTGCTCTCATCTTATCTATGAACATAGACAGGGCTCTAACTCCTATAGCTCCACAATGACAAAGGGTGCAGGCCAGCCAGCAGGCTTTTATCCAGCCTGCCAGCTTAGTGGAGTCTGCCAGTCAGCTAGAGATAGTCAGCTATCCCCATTGAGGGGACGTATGCTCCGAGCATGTGCTGACCAACTGGCAGGTGTCTTCACTGACATTTTGAACATCTCCCTGATTGAGTCTGTAATACCAACATGCTTCAAGCAGACCACTATAGTCCCTGTGCCCCAGAGCACTATAGTATTCTGCCTAAATGACTACAGACCTATAGCACTCACGTCCATAGCCATGACGTGCTTTGAAAGGCTGGTAATGGCTCACATTAACACCATTATCCCAGAAACCCTAAACTCATTCCAATTTGCATACCGCTCAAATAGATCCACAGATGATGCAATCTCTATTGCACTCCAAACTGCCCTTTCCCACCGGGACAAAAGGAAAAACTACGTGAGAATGCTATTAATTAACGACAGCTCAGCATTCAACACCATAGTGCCCCGAAAGCTCATCACTATGCTAAGAATCCTGGGACTGACGGGCCGCCCGCAGGTGGTGAGGGTAGGTAGTAACACATCTGCCATTCAGATCCTCAACACTGGAGTCCCTCGGGGGTGCTTGCTCAGTCCCCTCCTCTGTTCCCTGTTCACCAGTTCACCCACGACTGCATGGCCAGGCATGACTTCAAAACCATCATTAAGTTTGCAGATGACACAACAGTGGTAGGCCTAATCACCAACAATGACGAGACAGCCTATAGTGAGGAGGTCAGAGACCTGGTCAGAGACCTGGTCGGGTGGTGCCTGAATAACAACTTATCCCTCAACGTAATCAAGATAACCTCTTGAAGCTAGGGGGCACTATTTTTACGTTTGGAAAAATAATGTTCCCAAAGTAAACAGCCTATTTCTCAGGAACAGATGTTAGAATATGCATATAATTGACATATTAGGATAGAAAACACTCTAAAGTTTCCAAAACTGTCAAAATATTGTCTGTGAGTATAACAGAACTGATACTGCAGGCGCAACCCCGAGGAAAGTCAAACCAGGAAGTGACTTCTATTTTGAAAAATCCATGTTCCATAGCCTGCCATAGCCTGCCTTTGCTCCATTTAAAGGGATATCAACCAGATACCTTTTCACTTCCTCAAGGTGTCAACAGTCTTTAGACATAGTTTTAGGCTTTTATTTTGAAAAATTAGCGAGAAAGATAACATCGTGTCAGGTGTTTGCATGACTTTTGCTCACGTAACAGAGTTTGGGCAGCCATTGTCTCTCCCTCTCCTACTGATAAAGACAGTTGCGGTTGATATATTATCGATTATATATTTTAAAAATCACCTGTGAATTGATTATAAAAAACAAAAGGAACATTTATTGTGTAACTGGGAGTCTCGTGAGTGAAAACATCTGAAGATCATCAAAGGTAAGCGATTAATTTGATTGCTTTTCTGATTTTCGTGACCAAGCTACTTTGATGCTATGTTCATAATGTTTTGTCGAGTGATCGATAAACTTACACAAACGCTTGGATTGCTTTCGCTGTAAAACATATTTTCAAAATCTGAGACGACAGGTGGATTAACAAAAGGCTAAAATGTATTTTGCAATATTGCACTTGTGATTTCAAGAATATACAGTGGGGCAAAAAAAAAGTATTTAGTCAGCCACCAATTGTGCAAGTTCTCCCACTTAAAAAGATGAGAGAGGCCTGTAATTTTCATCATAGGTTCACTTCAACTATGACAGACAAAATGACAAAAAAAATCCAGAAAATCACATTATAGGATTGTTTATGAATTTATTTGCAAATTATGGTGGAAAATAAGTATTTGGTCACCTACAAACAAGCAAGATTTCTGGCTCTCACAGACCTGTCTAGAAGAAAAAGAAACGCACACCTATTTAGGCGAGGTGCTGGCTAGCGGAGTAGAAAACTTGAAAATAAAAGAGAGCCGCCGCACACTCTAGGAGCTCAGATGCAAAAATGTAATTACCAACGTTTCGACAGCCAAGCTGTCTTCATCAGGGTATAATCACAAACACTGCGGGATGACTCGTTTGTAGAGTGTCAAAAGACACAGGTGTCTGTAATCATGGCCAAGAGTGGCCTAATATCATTGGTTAATTATCAAATATTGAAATGTCATACAAAGAACAGCATACAAACAACAAATGGATAGCATACGATCATACATTCATTTGACTACACAAGCTTACAAACAATTACAATGGCAGAGTCACAATAATCACAAGAATGGCTTCAGATCAAAGTCTATGTTGAGACTGAAGGGAGCAAGGGTCTTTAAATTAAAGATCCAGCCAGCCTCTCGTTTTAACAATAAATGATCAAGGTCACCCCCTCTCCTAGGGAGGGTGACATGTTCGATGCCAATATAACGCAGAGACGAAATCGAGTGGCCTGCCTCCAAGAAGTGGGCCGCAACTGGATAAGTAAAGTTTTTACACCTAATGGTGCTACGATGCTCTGAGATACGTAGTTTTAATTCACACTTTGTTTTACCTACATCATTTTTACCACAAGGATAAGTTATAAGATAAATAACTGCCTTAGTGGAGCACGTAATAACACCTTTTATTGGGATCGATTTCCCTGTTTGTGGGTGTTTGAAGGATATATATTTATAAGTGCCATTGCATTGAGCACAGCCATTACATTTGTAATTTCCATCCAGTAGGGGCGCAAATAGACGTTGTTCAGGAATATCTTGGGGTGGTAAATCAGAGTGTACCAATTGGTCTCTGAGATTTCTGCCCCGCGAGAATACGACCAAGGGAAGGTCCGAAAACACATTACCGAGACGATCATCGGATTTTAGGATGTGCCAATGTTTGTGAACAAATCCCTTAATTTGTTCAGAGCACTTTGAATAGCGGGTAGTTAAAACACAAGAATGCGTCTTTTTGCGAGACTGACCTTGAAAAAGGTCATGTTTTGTTTTGAATTTTCTCAAAGGCAATATTAATCTGATCATTCTTGTAGTCCCTCTCCTTGAACTTTCTTTGCGTCTCAGCCATATTTCTGTCGAAATCTGATTGTTTTTTGCAAATTCTTTTGATTCAACAGAATTGGCTGTAGGGCAAACTATTTTTTCAAGGGAAGTGGGTGACAACTATCATCCGTCAACAAACTGTTTACGATCAGTAGGTTTCTGCTTCCTGTAAAGATCAGGGTATAGAACATTATCTTCACACAAGATCAGAAGATCAAGAAAACTGATTTGACGTGTGTCAGAAGGCATAGTAAAATCTCAGATGCTCAGAACAGGAGTTAAGAAAAGCATGGAACGCCTGGAGCTGTTCGGCAAATATCGTCAATATACCGTTTCCACATGATGATGTGAGGCAAGAAAACATTTTGGAGAGGATGGAAAATAGACTGTTTCTCCATGTAACCCACATACACATCTCACAGACCTGTAACTTCTTCTGTAAGAGGCTCCTCTGTCTTCCACTCTGTATTAATGGCACCTGTTTGAACTTGTTATCAAGTTGTTCACAACCTCAAACAGTCACACTCCAAACTCCACTATGGCCAAGACCAAAGAGCTGTCAAAGGACACCAGAAACAAAGATCACGCAAGATCTCACCCCCCCCCGCGCCGTAAATACTACCTCCATTAGCCCGACTAACCGATGCCCCACATTGACTCTGAACCGGTACCACCTGCTGCTGCTGTTATTTTCATTTTTCTGTTTTCTTTTTATTTTCTTTACTTAACGATTGTATATATATACCTATTTTATACCTATTTTATACCTATTTTTTACTTAAAATTGCACTGTTGGCATTTCACTGTAAGGTTGTTATATTCGGCGCACGTGACAAATAATAAACTTTGATTTGATTTGAGACCGTGTCTCTAGGCTGGGCAAAACTAACATGGTAGTGTTAGCCTTAGCAATATCACTGGAATAAAGATCTCCTCCATTCCTGTCATTATTCTCAGAGCTTGTGATATCTCACTTCTCAAAATAGGGCTACTTAATGATAGATCCCTCACTACCAAGTTAGTCATAGTTAATGAACTAATCACTGATCATAACGTTGATGCGATTGGCCTGACTGAAACATGGCTTAAGCCTGATGAATTTACTGTGTTAAATGAGGCCTCACCTCCTGGCTACACTAGTGACCATATCCACTGTGCATCCCGCAATGTCGGAGGTGTTGCTAACAGTTACGACACATTTCAATTTATAAATAAACATTTTGAACACTGCGTTTTTGTCTGTTGAGCTTCTAGTCATGAAATCTATGCAGCCGACTCAATCCCTTTTTATAGCTACTGTTTACAGGCCTCCTGGGCCGAATACAGAGTTCCACACTGAGTTCCCTGAATTCCTATCGGACCTTGTTTTCATAGCAGATAATCATCTAATTTTTGGTGACTTCAATATTCACATGGAAAAGTCCACAGACCGACTCCAAAAGGCTTTCGGAGCCATCATCAACTCAGTGGGTTTTGTCCAACATTTCTCCAGAGCAACGCATTGCCACAGTCATATCCTGGATCTAGTTTTGTCCCGTGGAATAAATATTATCGGTCTATATGTTTTTCGGACCACCATCTTATTATGTTTGCAATTGAAACAAAAAATCTGCTCAGACCCAAACCAAGTATTATCAGAAGCCATGTAATAAATTCTTGAACACCCCAAAGATTCCTGGATGCCCTTCCATACTCCCTCCACCTACCCAAGGACAATTGAGAACAAGACTCAGTTAACCACTTAACTGAGGATCTAAATTTAACCTTGTAACACCCTAGAGAGAAGATGGCTTTCACTTCAGCAGTGATGAATTTATTAACTTCTGAGAAGAAAAGGTCATGGTCATTAGAAAGCAAATGACGGACTCATGATTGAATCTAAGTATTTATTCAGTTGTCCTGAGTCTTCACAGAACTTCCAGGTTCCAGGATCAAAGGAAACACTCCAAATGTTTTCATCTCCAGTGTTCATTTGCTAAATTGTACTTTCTAGGCTACTATGGCCTATTTATTGCCTTACCTCCTTATGCCATTTGCACACACTGTATATATACTTTTCTATTGTGTTATTGACAGTACGTTTGTTTATTCCATGTGTAACTCTGTGTTGTTGTTTGTGTCGCACTGCTTTGCTTTATCTTGACCAGGTCGCAGTTGTAAATGACAACTTGTTCTCAACTGGCCTATATATATATATATATATATATATATACTCTGAGTCTTGGAGAAATATGCAGATTCAAAGAGGAGTCCGTAATTTGCTTTCTAATATATGTATTTTTTAGAAAGGAAATTACGGACTCCTCTTTGAATCTGCATATTTCTCCAAGGCTCAGAGTCTACACAGAACTGCCAGGATGTAAGATCAATGGAGACACTCAAGTTTTTTAATCCTGTATCTCTTCACACATTCACGAAAATTGTAAATGGCTTCCAGCTGCCTACTGGACCCTATTCCAACTAAACTACTGACAAAGCTACTTACTGTGCTTGGCCCTTCTATGTTGAACACAATAAATGGCTCCCTGACCTCCGGATGTGCACCAAACTCACTAAAAGTGGCCATAATACAGCCTCTCCTATTATAAAAGACAATCGGCCTATATTGAATCTCCCATTCCTCAAAAAACGAACAAATTAAAAGCTGTTGCGCTGCAACTTCCTGAAGACAAATAATGTATATGAAACGCTTCGGTCTGGATTTAGACCCCATCATAGGACAGAGACTGCGCTCGTGAAGGTTGTCAATGACCTTTTAATGGCGTCAGACCAAGGCTCTGCATCTGTCCTCGTGCTCTTAGACCTTAGTGCTCCTAGACCTTAGTGCTCCTAGACCTTAGTGCTCCTAGACCTTAGTGCTCCTAGACCTTAGTGCTCTTAGACCTTAGTCCTAGACCTTAGTGCTCCTAGACCTTAGTACTCCTAGACCTTAGTGCTCCTAGACCTTAGTGCTCCTAGACCTTAGTGCTCCTAGACCTTAGTGCTCCTAGACCTTAGTGCTCTTAGACCTTAGTGCCGCTTTTTGACACCATCGATCACCACATTCTTTTGGAGAGATTGGAAACCCAAATTGGTCTACACAGACAAGTTCTGGCCTGGTTTAGATCTTATCTGTTGGAAAGATATCAGTTTGTCTCTGTGGATGGTTTGTCCTGTGACAAATCAATTGTAAGTGTTGGTATTCTTCAAGGTTCCGTTTTAGGACCACTCGTTTTCACTATATATTTCACCTCTTGGGGATGTCATTTGAAAACATAATGTTAACTTTCACTGCTATGCGGATGACACACAGCTGTACATTTCAATGAAACATGGTGAAGCCCCAAAATTGCCCTCACTGGAAGCCTGTGTTTCAGACATAAGGAAGTGTATGGCTGCAAACATTCTACTTTTAAACTCGGACAAAACAGAGATGCTTGTTCTTGTCACGAATCCCGTTTCCTGAGTCTGTTTTTTGCCTGTGTTCTGTCCTGGAGTGTTTTTTTCCGGCGTCCTGGAACGCACCCTGTCTGGTTGCCGGGCAATGTAGCCAGTTGGGAGTTCTGATTACCCGCACCTGTATCCCATCAGCTATCTGCACACCTGGTCCTGATCATCATCTCTCCTCTTCATAAGCCCGGACCTGACATCCATTCCCTGCCGGATTGTTAGCCATGAACAGTATGTTGTGCCATAGTATCAGCCTCAAGTTGGATAGAATTTTTTTAATTTTTCAATTTTACGTATTGCTTGCCTTAAACATACCTATGTTTGTTCTGTCTTCAGTTACTCACCCGGATCATTTACCCCATTCCCGCCTGGTCGTCGGCGGATTCCGCTACCCCATTGGATCCACCTATTTACTCCCATCAACTCACCACCGCTGCCCGCTACGCCACCTGGATATATCTACCCATTCACATTCACTTGTAAATAAATACTCACCTTCTTCCTACTCCTTGTCCTGGTCTGCTTCTGGGTTCGATTTTGAAAGACCGTGACAGTTCTAGTTCCCAAGAAACAAAGAGATCTTCTGTTGAATCTGATAATTAATATTGATGGTTGTACAGTTGTCTCAAATAAAACTGTGAAGGACCTCGGTGTTACTCTGGACCCTGATCTCTCTTTTGACAAACATATCAAGACTGTTTCAAAGGAAAGCTTTTTTCCATCTGCGTAACATTGCAAAGATCAGAAATGTTCTCCAACATTTATGCGGAAAAAGTAATCCATGCTTTTGTCACTTCTAGGTTACACTACTACTGCAATGCTCCACTTTCCGGCTACCCGGATAAAGCACTAAATACACTTCAGTCAGTGTTGAACACAGCTGCTAGAATCCTGACTAGAATAAAAAGATTTGATCATATTACTCCAGTGCTAGCCTCCCTACACTGGCTTCCTGTCAAGGCAAGGGCTGATTTCAAGGTTTTATTGCTAACCTACAAAGCATTACATGGGCTTGCTCCTACCTATCTTTCCGATTTGTTCCTGCCGTACATACCTACACGTATGCAGGACACTGGAGAAATACTCCAGATATAACAGACTGACCCTAGCCCCCGACACATAAACTGCTGCAGCATAAATACTGGAGGCTGAGACAGGAGGGGTGAGGAGAAACTGTGGCCCCACTGTAGCCTTGGAGATCTGCTGTTTGATCTGACAACCAAATAGAAATGTGAAGGACCTCAGTGTTACTCTGGACCCTGATCTCTCTTTTGACAAACATGTCAATAATATTGCAAGGGCAGCTTTGTAAAATTTGCAAAAAATCTGAAACTTAAAAAAAAATTGATGCAGAAAAGCTCATCCATGCTTGCGTCTCGTCCAGATTAGACTACTGCTGTTCTACGTGGTCCTTCTGTAGCTCAGTTGGTAGAGCATGGCGCTTGTAACGCCAGGGTAGTGGGTTCGATTCCCGGGACCACCCATACGTAGAATGTATGCACACATGACTGTAAGTCGCTTTGGATAAAAGCGTCTGCTAAATGGCATATATTATTATTATATTACTTACCGGCTACCCACATACAGCACTAAATAAACTTCAGTTTATTACACGGCTGCTAAAATCTTGACTAGAATCCAGTCAAGCTTCCTGTTAGGGCTGACTTCAAGGTTTTACAGCTGACCTACAAAGCACTACATTCTCAGCATTACTTTCTCATACCCATCTCTCATACCCATCTCTCCGATTTGGTCCTGCAGTACATACCTACACGTACGCCACAAGACACAGGTCTTTTTATTGCCCCTAGAATTTCTAAGCAAACAGCTGGAGGCAGGGCTTTCTATAGAGCTCAATGTTTATGTAATGGTCTATCTATCCATGTGAGAGACGCAGACTCGGTTTCAACCTTTAAGTCTTTACTGAAGACTCATCTCTTCAGTAGGTCATATGATTGAGTGTAGTCTAGCCCAGGGGTGCGAAGGTGAACGGCAAGGCACTGGAGCAACGAACCACCCTTGCTGTCTCTGCCTGGCCGGCTCCTTTCTCTCCACTGGGATTCTCTGCCTCTGACCCTATTACGGGGACTGAGTCACTGGCTTACTGGTGCTCTTCCATGCTGTCCCTGGGAGGGGTGAGTCACTTGAGTGGGTTGAGTGGTGTGGGAGCTGTGCTTTGTCAAAGTGCCGGGCAGCTACGGTCAGTCTATTTCATCTGGTGTAATTCTCCTGTCTTATCTGGTCCTGTGTAAATTTAAGTATGATCCCTCTATTTCTCATCTCTCCCCCTCCTCCCGGAGGAACTGAGCCCTAGGACCATGTCTCAGGACTACCTGGCCTGATGAGTCCTGGTTGTTTCCAGTCCACCTGGTCATGCTGCTGCAGGAACCCTGACCTGTTCACCAGATGTGCTACCTTGTCTCGGACATGGTGTCTTCAATTATCTCTCTCTATTGCTCTGTCTCTCTACCACACCTGCTCTCTCGACCTCTGATTGCTCAGCTATGAAAAACCAACTGACATTTACTTCTGAGGTACTGATCTGTTTCACCCTCTACCACTGTGACTATTATTTGACCCTGCTGGTCATCTATGAACAATTCAAAATCTTGAAGAACGGTCTGGCCTTAATGGCCATGTGCTCTTATAATCTCCACCCCTCGCAGCCAAAAGAGGACTGGCCACAAGGTTCCTATCTTTCTAGGGAGTTTTTCCTAGCCACCGTGCTTCTACATCAGCATTTCTTGCTTTTTGGGGTTTTAGCCTGGGTTACTGTACAGCACTTTGTGACATCTGCCGATGTAAAAAGGGCTTTATAAATAAATGTGATTGATAAACACAATGTGCTACAGTAGGTTTGAGGTTGGGGAAAAACAAAACTAAAGCAAGAACACAAAATATTCACACAATAATTAAAACCCTTAAGGACTTACCAAGATTAAACCTTACAGTATAGCTGCAGAAACAACACCAAAAGTGTCTATGCAAAGTGTTCATGCCATCAAAGAGCGTGACATTTACAAGTCATTTATTTCATTATGGCTTGGAAGTTACAGGGATTCAGCTTGGACTTTGTGGCATTTTGATTTAATTACTGTCTGTTTAGTGTTTCATTTGCAGACACATAATAATAATCCTGTTACCAAAGAGGTTACGAGAAAAAAAAATAGAAAATCTGGAAATGATATGCCTTGTCAATGAAAACAAGTTTTGAGCTGGTGAGTTCATGGTGGAGGCTGATATCAGTTGATGAAGCCCTTCTAAGTGATTGTTGCTGTGTATAGATAAACTGCTGATTTTATTGTGTCATAGGACCATAGATAGGAGGGTCATTTCAAGGAAGCAGTGATGTAGTGGTATGAAAAAATAGGTGTGTAAACGCTGTTCCTGCTTCCCTGTTCATGAATAAAGTAAAGTTCCCTATATTTATAATGCATTCCTGGATAGGTGGGTAAACGCTTGAGTAATATGATAATAGTTATATAAGAAAGGTGTTTAAACTGAATTCACATGTGCTTACCCTCCACTGCACCACTAAGGGAACTGACTGTGTCAACTGGGGTCTCCTGCACGCCACAAGACTGTGTTAGTCCACTGTGGTAGAGCCTAGGTCAGGACAACCCTGGTCCTGGAGAGTTTGTATGTATTATGGATCCCCATTAGTTCCTGCCAAGGCAGCAGCTATTCTTCCTGGGGTTTATTACGGATCCCCATTAGTCCCTGCCAAGGCAGCAGGTATTAGGTGAACAATAGGTAGGTAAAGAAATAAAACAACAGTAAAAAGACAGGCCATATACAGTAGCGAGGCTATAAAAGTAGCAAGGATACATAAAAACACCGGTTAGCCAGGTTGATTGAGGTATTATGTATATGTAGATATGGTTAAAGTGACTATGCATATATGATAAACAGAAAGTAGCAATAGCGTAAAAGAGGGGTGGGCACAATGCAGATAGCCCGGTTAGCCAATGTGCGGGAGCACTGGTTGGTCAGGCCAATTGAGGTAGTATGTACATGAATATGTAGTTATAGTGACTGTGCGTATATGATAAACAGAGAGTAGCAGCAGCATAAAAAGAGGGGTTGTGGGGGGGGGGGTTCACAATGCAAATAGCCATTTGATTACCTGTTCAGGAGTCTTATGGCTTGGGGGTAAAAACTGTTGAGACGCCTTTTGGTCCTAGACTTGGCTCTCCGGTTCCGCTTGCCATGCGGTGGTAGAGAGAACAGTCTATGACTGGGGAGGCTGGGGTCTTTGACAATTGTTAGGGCCTTCCTCTGACATCGCCTGGTGTAGAGGTCCTGGATGGCAGGCAGCTTAGCCCCAGTAATGTACTGGGTCGTACGCACTACCCTTTGTAGTGTCTTGCGGTCAGAGGCCGAGCAACTGCCGTACCAGGCAGTGATGCAACCAGTCAGTATGCTCTCAATGTTGCAGCTGTAGTTCCTTTTGAGGATCTCAGGACCCATGCCAAATCTTTTTAGTTTCCTGAGGGGGAATAGGCTTTGTCGTGCCCTCTTCACTACTGTCTTGGTGTGTTTGGACCATTCTAGTTTTTTGTTGATGTGGACACCAAGGAACTTGAAGTTCCCAACCTGCTCCACTACAGCCGTGTCTATGAGAATGGGGGCGTGCTCGGTCCTCCTTTTCCTGTAGTCCACAATCATCTCCTTAGTTTCGGTTACAGTGAGGGATAGGTTGTTTTTCTGGCACCACCCGGCCAGGTCTCTGACCTCCTCCATATATACTTCCGGCGCCGACAGAGATGGCCGCCTCGCTTCGCGTTCCTAGGAAACTATGCAGTTTTTTGTTTTTTTTACGTGTTATTTCTTACATTAGTACCCCAGGTCATCTTAGGTTTCATTACATACAGTCGAGAAGAACTGCTGAATGAATATCAGCGTCAACTCACCATCAGTACGACCAAGAATATGTTTTTCGCGACGCGGATCCTGTGTTTTGCCTTACAAACAGGACAACGGAATGGATCGCATGCAGCGACCCAAGGAAACGACTCCGAAAAAGAGGGAAACGCGGCGGTCTTCTGGTCAGACTCCAGAGACGGGCACACCGTGAACCACTCCCTAGCATTCTTCTTGCCAATGTCCAGTCTCTAGACAACAAGGTTGATGAAATCCGAGCAAGGGTAGCATTCCAGAGGGACATCAGAGACTGTAACGTTCTGTGCTTCACGGAAACATGGCTCACTGGAGAGACGCTATCCGAAGCGGTGCAGCCAACGGGTTTCTCCACGCATCGCGCCGACAGAAACAAACACCTTTCTGGTAAGAAGAGGGGCGGGGGCGGGCGCGTATGCCTTATGGCTAACGAGACATGTTGTGATGAAAGAAACATACAGGAACTCAAATCCTTCTGTTCACCTGATTTAGAATTCCTCACAATCAAATGTAGACCGCATTATCTACCAAGAGAATTCTCTTCGATTATAATCACAGCCGTATATATCCCCCCCCAAGCAGACACATCGATGGCTCTGAACAAACTTTATTTAACTCTTTGCAAACTGGAAACAATTTATCCGGTGGCTGCATTCATTGTAGCTGGGGATTTTAACAAGGCTAATCTGAAAACAAGACTCCCTAAATTTTATCAGCATATCGATTGCGTAACCAGGGGTGGAAAAACATTGGATCATTGTTACTCTAACTTCCGCGACGCATATAAGGCCCTGCCCCGCCCCCCTTTCGGAAAAGCTGACCATGACTCCATTTTGCTGATCCCTGCCTACAGACAGAAACTAAAACTAGAGGCTCCCACGCTGAGGTCTGTCCAACGCTGGTCCGACCAAGCTGACTCCACACTCCAAGACTGCTTCCATCACGTGGACTGGGACATGTTTCGTATTGCGTCAGATAACAACATTGACGAATACGCTGATTCGGTGTGCGAGTTCATTAGAAGGTGCGTTGAAGATGTCATTCCCATAGCAACGATTAAAACATTCCCTAACCAGAAACCGTGGATTGATGGCAGCATTCGCATGAAACTGAAAGCGCGAAACACTGCTTTTAATCAGGGCAAGGTGTCTGGTAACATGACCGAATACAAACAGTGCAGCTATTCCCTCCGCAAGGCTATCAAACAAGCTAAGCGTCAGTACAGAGACAAAGTAGAATCTCAATTTAACGGCTCAGACACAAGAGGCATGTAGCAGGGTCTACAGTCAATCACGGACGACAGGAAGAAATCCAGCCCAGTCACGGACCAGGATGTCTTGCTCCCAGGCAGACTAAATCACTTTTTTGCCCGCTTTGAGGACAATACAGTGCCACTGACACGGCCTGCAACGAAAACATGCGGTCTCTCCTTCACTGCAGCCGAGGTGAGTAAGACATTTAAACGTGTTAACCCTCGCAAGACTGCAGGCCCAGACGGCATCCCCAGCCGCGCCCTCAGAGCATGCGCAGACCAGCTGGCCGGTGTGTTTACGGACATATTCAATCAATCCCTATACCAGTCTGCTGTTCCCACATGCTTCAAGAGGGCCACCATTTTTCCTGTTCCCAAGAAAGCTAAGGTAACTGAGCTAAATGACTATCGCCCCGTAGCACTCACTTCCGTCATCATGAAGTGCTTTGAGAGACTAGTCAAGGACCATATCACCTCCACCCTACCTGACACCCTAGACCCACTCCAATTTGCTTACCGGCCAAATAGGTCCACAGACGATGCAATCTCAACCACACTGCACACTGCCCTAACCCATCTGGACAAGAGGTATACCTATGTGAGAATGCTGTTCATCGACTACAGCTCAGCATTCAACACCATAGTACCCTCCAAGCTCGTCATCAAGCTCGAGACCCTGGGTCTCGACCCCGCCCTGTGCAACTGGGTACTGGACTTCCTGACGGGCCGCCCCCAGGTGGTGAGGGTAGGTAACAACATCTCCTCCCCTCTGATCCTCAACACTGGGGCCCCACAAGGGTGCGTTCTGAGCCCTCTCCTGTACTCCCTGTTCACCCACGACTGCGTGGCCACGCACGCCTCCAACTCAACTGCTTCCTGATTTTTGCTTGTAAGCAGGTGTTATGTTATGTGCGGAGATCTCATGGGGATTGGTGTAGCTATGTTATGTGGGGAGATCTCATGGGGATTGGTGTAGCTATGCTTAGCTCAGTGGGATTGGTGTAGCTATGCTTAGCTCAGGGGGATTGGTGTCGCTATGCTTAGCTCAGTGGGATTGGTGTAGCTATGCTTAGCTCAGGGGGATTGGTGTAGCTATGCTTAGCTCAGTGGGATTGGTGTAGCTATGCTTCGCTCAGGGGGATTGGTGTAGCTATGCTTAGCTCAGGGGGATTGGTGTAGCTATGCTTAGCTCAGGGGGATTGGTGTAGCTATGCTTAGCTCAGTGGGATTGGTGTAGCTATGCTTAGCTCAGGGGGATTGGTGTAGCTATGCTTAGCTCAGTGGGATTGGTGTAGCTATGCTTAGCTCAGGGGGATTGGTGTAGCTATGCTTAGCTCAGTGGGATTGGTGTAGCTATGCTTAGCTCAGGGGGATTGGTGTAGCTATGCTTAGCTCAGTGGGATTGGTGTAGCTATGCTTAGCTCAGGGGGATTAGTGTAGCTATGCTTAGCTCAGGGGGATTGGTGTAGCTATGCTTAGCTCAGGGGGATTGGTGTAGCTATGCTTAGCTCAGGGGGATTGGTGTAGCTATGCTTAGCTCAGTGGGATTGGTGTAGCTATGCTTAGCTCAGGGGGATTAGTGTAGCTATGCTTAGCTCAGGGGGATTGGTGTAGCTATGCTTAGCTCAGGGGGATTGGTGTAGCTATGCTTAGCTCAGTGGGATTGGTGTAGCTATGCTTAGCTCAGGGGGATTGGTGTAGCTATGCTTAGCTCAGGGGGATTAGTGTAGCTATGCTTAGCTCAGGGGGATTGGTGTAGCTATGCTTAGCTCAGGGGGATTGGTGTAGCTATGCTTGGCTCAGGGGTCAGACCATGCAAAATGGTTTCATTTCCATGTACTCTAATTTACTTGGATGTATCTAATTTCTCTACTGTCTTTTTAATTTTCTTTAGGCACAAGTGTCTGTTATACTGTAAGCTACAGACGTTCAGTGGGGTAGGCTCCTACAAGGCTACTACCAGGATATAATACAGTTATTTGAGTCCGTGGACTCATATTTCAGAGGATGAATGAATAAATTCAGATATTTAAATGACCTCATGGTGTCGTCATCGATTAGATTTACATGTCCAACAAAAAATGTATTCCCTGTATTCTAGCCTGTGTCTGAGGAGTTCCAGAATGGGGAGGGCTTTGGCTACATCGTGGCGTTCAGAGCCAATGGGACGCGAGGATGGAAGGAGAAGATGGTGACATCAGCAGATTCCACTATGTACAAGTACAGAGATGAGACCTTCCCTCCCCTCACCCCCTTCGAAGTGAAGGTGGGCGTGTACAACAACAAGGGAGATGGACCCTTCAGTGGTGTGGTCACTGTGTACTCTGCAGAGGGAGGTGAGTTATTGCACTCGCACATCAAATCAAATGTATTTATATAGCCCTTCTTACATCAGCTGATGCCTCAAAGTGCTGTACAGAAACCCAGCCTGAAACCCCAAACAGCAAGCAATGCAGGTGTAGAAGCACAGTGGCTAGGAAAAACTCCATAGAAAGGCCAAAACCTAGGAAGAAACCTAGAGAGAAACCAGGCTATGTGGGGTGGCCAGTCCTCTTCTGGCTGTGCCGGGTGGAGATTATAACAGAACATGGCCAAGATGTTCAAATGTTCATAAATGACCAGCATGGTCGAATAATAGTAAGGCAGAACAGTTGAAACTGGAGCAGCAGCACGGCTAGGTGGACTGGGGACAGCAAGGAATCATCATGCCAGGTAGTCCTGAGGCATGGTCCTAGGGCTCAGGTCCTCCTCCGAGAGAGAGAGAAAGAGAGAGAGAGAAAGAAAGAATTAGAGAGAGCATACTTAAATTCACACAGGACACCAGATAAGACAGGAGAAATACTCCAGATGTAACAGACTGACCCTAGCCCCTCGACACATAAACTACTGCAGCATAAATACTGGAGGCTGAGACAGGAGGAGTCAGGACATCTAAGGACTTCTTTGCAGGGGGAAAGTAAAAATTATTCAAAGGGAAGTGGCTCCTTCAAGTCGCCTTATATTATATAATTTCTGAAGTCACGTTGCTGACGAAAGCCGAGATGCTGCAACATTAGTACAAAAGGTGTGTGTTCTACTGTCACGTCCTCAGTTCTACTGTCACGTTCTCAGTTCTACTGTCACGTCCTCAGTTCTACTGTCACGTCCTCAGTTCTACTGTCACGTCCTCAGTTCTACTGTCACGTCCTCAGTTCTACTGTCACGTCCTCAGTTCTACTGTCAGTTCTATTGTCACGTCCTCAGTTCTACTGTCACGTCCTCAGTTCTACTGTCACGTCCTCAGTTCTACTGTCACGTCCTCAGTTCTAATGTCAGTTCTACTGTCACGTCCTCAGTTCTAATGTCACGTCCTCAGTTCTACTGTCAGTTCTAATGTCACGTCCTCAGTTCTACTGACAGTTCTAATGTCACGTCCTCAGTTCTACTGACAGTTCTAATGCCACGTCCTCAGTTCTAATGTCACGTCCTCAGTTCTACTGACAGTTCTAATGTCACGTCCTCAGTTCTAATGCCACGTCCTCAGTTCTAATGTCAGTTCTACTGACAGTTCTAATGTCACGTCCTCAGTTCTACTGACAGTTCTAATGTCACGTCCTCAGTTCTACTGACAGTTCTAATGTCACGTCCTCAGTTCTACTGACAGTTCTAATGTCACGTCCTCAGTTCTAATGCCACGTCCTCAGTTCTAATGTCAGTTCTACTGACAGTTCTACTGTCACGTCCTCAGTTCTAATGTCACGTCCTCAGTTCTAATGTCACATCCTCCGTTCTAATGTCACGTCCTCAGTTCTACTGACAGTTCTAATGTCACGTCCTCAGTTCTACTGTCAGTTCTACTGACAGTTCTAATGGCACATCCTCCGTTCTAATGTCACGTCCTCAGTTCTACTGACAGTTCTACTGTCACGTCCTCAGTTCTACTGTCAGTTCTACTGACAGTTCTAATGTCACATCCTCCGTTCTAATGTCACGTCCTCAGTTCTACTGACAGTTCTAATGTCACATCCTCAGTTCTAATGTCACGTACTCAGTTCTACTGTCAGTTCTACTGTCACGTCCTCAGTTTTACTGTCACGTCCTCAGTTCTACTGTCACATACTCAGTTCTACTGTCACGACCTCAGTTCTAATGTCACATCCTCAGTTCTACTGTCACGTCCTCAGTTCTAATGTCACGTCCTCAGTTCTACTGTCACGTTCTCAGTTCTACTGTCACGTCCGCAGTTCTAATGTCACGTCCTCAGTTCTACTGTCAGTTCTAATGTCACATCCTCAGTTCTACTGTCAGTTCTACTGTCACGTCCTCAGTTCTACTGACAGTTCTAATGTCACGTCCTTAGTTCTACTGTCAGTTCTACTGTCACGTCCTCAGTTCTAATGTCACGTCCTCAGTTCTACTGTCAGTTCTAATGTCACGTCCTCAGTTCTACTGTCAGTTCTACTGTCACGTCCTCAGTTCTACTGACAGTTCTAATGTCACATCCTCAGTTCTAATGTCACGTCCTCAGTTCTACTGACAGTTCTACTGTCACGTCCTCAGTTCTACTGACAGTTCTAATGTCACGTACTCAGTTCTACTGTCAGTTCTACTGTCACGTCCTCAGTTTTACTGTCACGTCCTCAGTTCTACTGTCACATACTCAGTTCTACTGTCACGACCTCAGTTCTAATGTCACGTCCTCAGTTCTACTGTCAGTTCTACTGTCACGTCCTCAGTTCTAATGTCACGTCCTCAGTTCTACTGTCAGTTCTAATGTCACATCCTCAGTTCTACTGTCAGTTCTACTGTCACGTCCTCAGTTCTACTGACAGTTCTAATGTCACGTCCTCAGTTCTACTGTCAGTTCTACTGTCACGTCCTCAGTTCTAATGTCACGTCCTCAGTTCTACTGTCAGTTCTAATGTCACGTCCTCAGTTCTACTGTCAGTTCTACTGTCACGTCCTCAGTTCTACTGACAGTTCTAATGTCACATCCTCAGTTCTAATGTCACGTCCTCAGTTCTACTGACAGTTCTAATGTCACATTCTCAGTTCTACTGTCACGTCCGCAGTTCTAATGTCACGTCCTCAGTTCTACTGTCAGTTCTAATGTCACATCCTCAGTTCTACTGTCAGTTCTACTGTCACGTCCTCAGTTCTACTGACAGTTCTAATGTCACGTCCTCAGTTCTACTGTCAGTTCTACTGTCACGTCCTCAGTTCTAATGTCACGTCCTCAGTTCTACTGTCAGTTCTAATGTCACGTCCTCAGTTCTACTGTCAGTTCTACTGTCACGTCCTCAGTTCTACTGACAGTTCTAATGTCACATCCTCAGTTCTAATGTCACGTCCTCAGTTCTACTGACAGTTCTAATGTCACGTCCTCAGTTCTACTGTCAGTTCTACTGTCACGTCCTCAGTTCTAATGTCACGTCCTCAGTTCTACTGTCAGTTCTACTGTCACGTCCTCAGTTCTACTGACAGTTCTAATTTCACATCCTCAGTTCTAATATCACGTCCTCAGTTCTACTGACAGTTCTAATGTCAGGTCCTCAGTTCTACTGTCACGTCCTCAGTTCTACTGACAGTTCTAATGTCACGTCCTCAGTTCTACTGACAGTTCTAATGCCACGTCCTCAGTTCTAATGTCACGTCCTCAGTTCTAATATCACGTCCTCAGTTCTACTGACAGTTCTAATGTCATGTCCTCAGTTCTACTGTCAGTTCTACTGACAGTTCTAATGTCACGTCCTCAGTTCTAATGCCACGTCCTCAGTTCTAATGTCAGTTCTACTGACAGTTCTAATGTCACGTCCTCAGTTCTACTGACAGTTCTAATGTCACGTCCTCAGTTCTACTGACAGTTCTAATGTCACGTCCTCAGTTCTACTGACAGTTCTAATGTCACGTCCTCAGTTCTAATGCCACGTCCTCAGTTCTAATGTCAGTTCTACTGACAGTTCTACTGTCACGTCCTCAGTTCTAATGTCACGTCCTCAGTTCTAATGTCACATCCTCCGTTCTAATGTCACGTCCTCAGTTCTACTGACAGTTCTAATGTCACGTCCTCAGTTCTACTGACAGTTCTACTGTCACGTCCTCAGTTCTACTGTCAGTTCTACTGACAGTTCTAATGTCACATCCTCCGTTCTAATGTCACGTCCTCAGTTCTACTGACAGTTCTAATGTCACATCCTCAGTTCTAATGTCACGTACTCAGTTCTACTGTCAGTTCTACTGTCACGTCCTCAGTTTTACTGTCACGTCCTCAGTTCTACTGTCACATACTCAGTTCTACTGTCACGACCTCAGTTCTAATGTCACATCCTCAGTTCTACTGTCACGTCCTCAGTTCTAATGTCACGTCCTCAGTTCTACTGTCACGTTCTCAGTTCTACTGTCACGTCCGCAGTTCTAATGTCACGTCCTCAGTTCTACTGTCAGTTCTAATGTCACATCCTCAGTTCTACTGTCAGTTCTACTGTCACGTCCTCAGTTCTACTGACAGTTCTAATGTCACGTCCTCAGTTCTACTGTCAGTTCTACTGTCACGTCCTCAGTTCTAATGTCACGTCCTCAGTTCTACTGTCAGTTCTAATGTCACGTCCTCAGTTCTACTGTCAGTTCTACTGTCACGTCCTCAGTTCTACTGACAGTTCTAATGTCACATCCTCAGTTCTAATGTCACGTCCTCAGTTCTACTGACAGTTCTACTGTCACGTCCTCAGTTCTACTGACAGTTCTAATGTCACGTACTCAGTTCTACTGTCAGTTCTACTGTCACGTCCTCAGTTTTACTGTCACGTCCTCAGTTCTACTGTCACATACTCAGTTCTACTGTCACGACCTCAGTTCTAATGTCACGTCCTCAGTTCTACTGTCAGTTCTACTGTCACGTCCTCAGTTCTAATGTCACGTCCTCAGTTCTACTGTCAGTTCTAATGTCACATCCTCAGTTCTACTGTCAGTTCTACTGTCACGTCCTCAGTTCTACTGACAGTTCTAATGTCACGTCCTCAGTTCTACTGTCAGTTCTACTGTCACGTCCTCAGTTCTAATGTCACGTCCTCAGTTCTACTGTCAGTTCTAATGTCACGTCCTCAGTTCTACTGTCAGTTCTACTGTCACGTCCTCAGTTCTACTGACAGTTCTAATGTCACATCCTCAGTTCTAATGTCACGTCCTCAGTTCTACTGACAGTTCTAATGTCACATTCTCAGTTCTACTGTCACGTCCGCAGTTCTAATGTCACGTCCTCAGTTCTACTGTCAGTTCTAATGTCACATCCTCAGTTCTACTGTCAGTTCTACTGTCACGTCCTCAGTTCTACTGACAGTTCTAATGTCACGTCCTCAGTTCTACTGTCAGTTCTACTGTCACGTCCTCAGTTCTAATGTCACGTCCTCAGTTCTACTGTCAGTTCTAATGTCACGTCCTCAGTTCTACTGTCAGTTCTACTGTCACGTCCTCAGTTCTACTGACAGTTCTAATGTCACATCCTCAGTTCTAATGTCACGTCCTCAGTTCTACTGACAGTTCTAATGTCACGTCCTCAGTTCTACTGTCAGTTCTACTGTCACGTCCTCAGTTCTAATGTCACGTCCTCAGTTCTACTGTCAGTTCTACTGTCACGTCCTCAGTTCTACTGACAGTTCTAATGTCACATCCTCAGTTCTAATATCACGTCCTCAGTTCTACTGACAGTTCTAATGTCAGGTCCTCAGTTCTACTGTCACGTCCTCAGTTCTACTGACAGTTCTAATGTCACGTCCTCAGTTCTACTGACAGTTCTAATATCACGTCCTCAGTTCTAATATCACGTCCTAAGTTCTACTGTCACGTCCTCAGTTCTACTGTCACGTCCTCAGTTCTACTGTCACGTCCTCAGTTCTAATGTCACGTCCTCAGTTCTACTGTCAGTTCTACTGTCACGTCCTCATTTATACTGTCAGTTCTACTGTCACGTCCTCAGTTCTACTGTCACGTCCTCAGTTCTACTGTCACGTCCTCAGTTCTACTGTCACGTCCTCAGTTCCACTGTCAGTTCTAATGTCACGTCCTCAGTTCTAATGTCACGTCCTCAGTTCTAATGTCACGTCCTCAGTTCTAATATCACGTCCTAAGTTCTACTGTCACGTCCTCAGTTCTACTGTCACGTCCTCAGTTCTAATGTCACGTCCTCAGTTCTAATATCACGTCCTAAGTTCTACTGTCACGTCCTCAGTTCTAATGTCACGTCCTCAGTTCTACTGTCACGTCCTCAGTTCTACTGTCACGTCCTCAGTTCTAATGTCACTTCCTCAGTTCTAATGTCACGTCCTCAGTTCAACTGTCACGTCCTCAGTTCTCCTGTCAGTTCTAATGTCATGTCCTCAGTTCTCCTGTCAGTTCTACTGTCCCGTCCTCAGTTCTACTGTCAGTTCTACTGTCAGTTCTAATGTCACGTCCTCAGTTCTACTGTCAGTTCTAATGTCACGTCCTCAGTTCTACTGTCAGTTCTACTGTCAGTTCTACTGTCACGTCCTCAGTTCTAATGTCACATCCTCAGTTCTAATGTCACGTCCTCAGTTCTACTGTCAGTTCTACTGTCACGTCCTCAGTTCTACTGTCAGTTCTACTGTCACGTCCTCAGTTCTAATGTCACGTCCTCAGTTCTAATGTCACGTCCTCAGTTCTACTGTAAGTTCTACTGTCACGTCCTCAGTTCCACTGTCAGTTCTAATG
Organism: Oncorhynchus keta; assembly: GCF_023373465.1. Classification (NCBI taxonomy): domain Eukaryota; kingdom Metazoa; phylum Chordata; class Actinopteri; order Salmoniformes; family Salmonidae; genus Oncorhynchus; species Oncorhynchus keta. The sequence continues at coordinate 56,225,560 of NC_068438.1, read as the reverse complement.
TCACGTCCTCAGTTCTAATGTCAGTTCTAATGTCACGTCCTCAGTTCTAATGTCACGTCCTCAGTTCTACTGTCACGTCCTCAGTTCTACTGTCAGTTCTACTGTCACGTCCTCAGTTCTACTGTCAGTTCTAATGTCACGTCCTCAGTTCTACTGTAAGTTCTACTGTCACGTCCTCAGTTCCACTGTCAGTTCTAATGTCACGTCCTCAGTTCTAATGTCAGTTCTAATGTCACGTCCTCAGTTCTAATGTCACGTCCTCAGTTCTACTGTCACGTCCTCAGTTCTACTGTCAGTTCTACTGTCACGTCCTCAGTTCTACTGTCAGTTCTAATGTCACGTCCTCAGTTCTACTGTCACGTCCTCAGTTCTACTGTCAGTTCTACTGTCACGTCCTCAGTTCTACTGTCAGTTCTAATGTCACGTCCTCAGTTCTAATGTCACGTCCTCAGTTCTACTGTCACGTCCTCAGTTCTACTGTCAGTTCTAATGTCACGTCCTCAGTTCTAATGTCACGTCCTCAGTTCTACTGTCAGTTGTACTGTCAGTTCTACTGTCACGTCCTCAAATCTACTGTCACGTCCTCAGTTCTAATGTCAGTTCTACTGTCAGTTCTACTGTCACGTCCTCAGTTCTACTGTCAGTTCTACTGTCAGTTCTACTGTCACGTCCTCAGTTCTACTGTCACGTCCTCAGTTCTACTGTCACGTCCTCAGTTCTACTGTCACGTCCTCAGTTCTAATGTCAGTTCTACTGTCAGTTCTACTGTCACGTCCTCAGTTCTACTGTCAGTTCTACTGTCAGTTCTACTGTCACGTCCTCAGTTCTAATGTCACGTCCTCAGTTCTACTGTCACGTTCTCAGTTCTACTGTCACGTCCGCAGTTCTAATGTCACGTCCTCAGTTCTACTGTCAGTTCTAATGTCACATCCTCAGTTCTACTGTCAGTTCTACTGTCACGTCCTCAGTTCTACTGACAGTTCTAATGTCACGTCCTCAGTTCTACTGTCAGTTCTACTGTCACGTCCTCAGTTCTAATGTCACGTCCTCAGTTCTACTGTCAGTTCTAATGTCACGTCCTCAGTTCTACTGTCAGTTCTACTGTCACGTCCTCAGTTCTACTGACAGTTCTAATGTCACATCCTCAGTTCTAATGTCACGTCCTCAGTTCTACTGACAGTTCTAATGTCACGTCCTCAGTTCTACTGTCAGTTCTACTGTCACGTCCTCGGTTCTAATGTCACGTCCTCAGTTCTACTGTCAGTTCTAATGTCACGTCCTCAGTTCTGTTGTCAGTTCTACTGTCACGTCCTCAGTTCTACTGACAGTTCTAATGTCACATCCTCAGTTCTAATGTCACGTCCTCAGTTCTACTGACAGTTCTAATGTCAGGTCCTCAGTTCTACTGTCACGTCCTCAGTTCTACTGACAGTTCTAATGTCACGTCCTCAGTTCTACTGACAGTTCTAATATCACGTCCTCAGTTCTAATATCACGTCCTAAGTTCTACTGTCACGTCCTCAGTTCTACTGTCACGTCCTCAGTTCTACTGTCACGTCCTCAGTTCTAATGTCACGTCCTCAGTTCTGTTGTCAGTTCTACTGTCACGTCCTCAGTTCTACTGACAGTTCTAATGTCACATCCTCAGTTCTAATGTCACGTCCTCAGTTCTACTGACAGTTCTAATGTCAGGTCCTCAGTTCTACTGTCACGTCCTCAGTTCTACTGACAGTTCTAATGTCACGTCCTCAGTTCTACTGACAGTTCTAATATCACGTCCTCAGTTCTAATATCACGTCCTAAGTTCTACTGTCACGTCCTCAGTTCTACTGTCACGTCCTCAGTTCTACTGTCACGTCCTCAGTTCTAATGTCACGTCCTCAGTTCTACTGTCAGTTCTACTGTAACGTCCTCAGTTCTACTGTCACGTCCTCAGTTCTACTGTCACGTCCTCATTTCTACTGTCACGTCCTCAGTTCTACTGTCACGTCCTCAGTTCTACTGTCACGTCCTCAGTTCTAATGTCATGTCCTCAGTTCTCCTGTCAGTTCTACTGTCCCGTCCTCAGTTCTACTGTCAGTTCTACTGTCAGTTCTAATGTCACGTCCTCAGTTCTAATGTCACGTCCTCAGTTCTACTGTCACGTCCTCAGTTCTACTGTCAGTTCTACTGTCAGTTCTACTGTCACGTCCTCAGTTCTAATGTCACGTCCTCAGTTCTACTGTCAGTTCTACTGTCAGTTCTACTGTCACGTCCTCAGTTCTACTGTCACGTCCTCAGTTCTACTGTCAGTTCTACTGTCAGTTCTACTGTCACGTCATCAGTTCTACTGTCACGTCCTCAGTTCTAATGTCAGTTCTACTGTCAGTTCTACTGTCACGTCCTCAGTTCTACTGTCAGTTCTACTGTCAGTTCTACTGTCACGTCCTCAGTTCTACTGTCACGTCCTCAGTTCTAATGTCACGTCCTCAGTTCTACTGTCAGTTGTACTGTCGGTTCTAATGTCACGTCCTCAGTTCTACTGTCAGTTCTAATGTCACGTCCTCAGTTCTAATGTCACGTCCTCAGTTCTACTGTCAGTTCTAATGTCACGTCCTCAGTTCTACTGTCAGTTGTACTGTCGGTTCTAATGTCACGTCCTCAGTTCTAATGTCAGTTCTAATGTCACGTCCTCAGTTCTACTGTCAGTTGTACTGTCAGTTCTAATGTCACGTCCTCAGTTCTACTGTCAGTTCTAATGTCACGTCCTCAGTTCTACTGTCACGTCCTCAGTTCTACTGTCACGTCCTCAGTTCTACTGTCAGTTCTAATGTCACGTCCTCAGTTCTACTGTCAGTTGTACTGTCGGTTCTAATGTCACGTCCTCAGTTCTACTGTCAGTTCTACTGTCAGTTCTAATGTCACGTCCTCAGTTCTACTGTCAGTTCTAATGTCACGTCCTCAGTTCTAATGTCAGTTCTAATGTCACGTCCTCAGTTCTAATGTCACGTCCTCAGTTCTACTGTCAGTTCTAATGTCACGTCCTCAGTTCTACTGTCAGTTCTAATGTCACGTCCTCAGTTCTACTGTCAGTTGTACTGTCGGTTCTAATGTCACGTCCTCAGTTCTAATGTCAGTTCTAATGTCACGTCCTCAGTTCTACTGTCAGTTCTAATGTCACGTCCTCAGTTCTACTGTCAGTTCTACTGTCACGTCCTCAGTTCTCCTGTCAGTTCTAATGTCACGTCCTCACTTCTACTGTCAGTTCTAATGTCACGTCCTCAGTTCTACTGTCACGTCCTCAGTTCTAATGTCAGTTCTAATGTCACGTCCTCAGTTGTACTGTCAGTTCTAATGTCACGTCCTCAGTTCTACTGTCAGTTGTACTGTCGGTTCTAATGTCACGTCCTCAGTTCTAATGTCAGTTCTAATGTCACGTCCTCAGTTCTACTGTCAGTTGTACTGTCAGTTCTAATGTCACGTCCTCAGTTCTACTGTCAGTTCTAATGTCACGTCCTCAGTTCTACTGTCAGTTGTACTGTCGGTTCTAATGTCACGTCCTCAGTTCTAATGTCAGTTCTAATGTCACGTCCTCAGTTCTACTGTCAGTTGTACTGTCAGTTCTAATGTCACGTCCTCAGTTCTACTGTCAGTTCTAATGTCACGTCCTCAGTTCTACTGTCACGTCCTCAGTTCTACTGTCACGTCCTCAGTTCTACTGTCAGTTCTAATGTCACGTCCTCAGTTCTACTGTCAGTTGTACTGTCGGTTCTAATGTCACGTCCTCAGTTCTACTGTCAGTTCTACTGTCAGTTCTAATGTCACGTCCTCAGTTCTACTGTCAGTTCTAATGTCACGTCCTCAGTTCTAATGTCAGTTCTAATGTCACGTCCTCAGTTCTAATGTCACGTCCTCAGTTCTACTGTCAGTTCTAATGTCACGTCCTCAGTTCTACTGTCAGTTCTAATGTCACGTCCTCAGTTCTACTGTCAGTTGTACTGTCGGTTCTAATGTCACGTCCTCAGTTCTAATGTCAGTTCTAATGTCACGTCCTCAGTTCTACTGTCAGTTCTAATGTCACGTCCTCAGTTCTACTGTCAGTTCTACTGTCACGTCCTCAGTTCTCCTGTCAGTTCTAATGTCACGTCCTCACTTCTACTGTCAGTTCTAATGTCACGTCCTCAGTTCTACTGTCACGTCCTCAGTTCTAATGTCAGTTCTAATGTCACGTCCTCAGTTCTACTGTCAGTTCTAATGTCACGTCCTCAGTTCTACTGTCAGTTGTACTGTCGGTTCTAATGTCACGTCCTCAGTTCTAATGTCAGTTCTAATGTCACGTCCTCAGTTCTACTGTCAGTTGTACTGTCAGTTCTAATGTCACGTCCTCAGTTCTACTGTCAGTTCTAATGTCACGTCCTCAGTTCTACTGTCAGTTCTAATGTCACGTCCTCAGTTCTACTGTCACGTCCTCAGTTCTACTGTCAGTTCTAATGTCACGTCCTCAGTTCTACTGTCAGTTGTACTGTCGGTTCTAATGTCACGTCCTCAGTTCTGCTGTCAGTTCTACTGTCAGTTCTAATGTCACGTCCTCAGTTCTACTGTCAGTTCTAATGTCACGTCCTCAGTTCTAATGTCAGTTCTAATGTCACGTCCTCAGTTCTACTGTCAGTTGTACTGTCGGTTCTAATGTCACGTCCTCAGTTCTACTGTCAGTTCTACTGTCAGTTCTAATGTCACGTCCTCAGTTCTAATGTCACGTCCTCAGTTCTACTGTCAGTTCTACTGTCACGTCCTCAGTTCTACTGTCAGTTCTAATGTCACGTCCTCAGTTCTACTGTCAGTTCTATTGTCACGTCCTCAGTTCTACTGTCATTTCTACTGTCACGTCCTCAGTTCTACTGTCAGTTCGAATGTCACGTCCTCAGTTCTACTGTCACGTCCTCAGTTCTACTGTCAGTTGCACTGTCAGTTCTAATGTCACGTCCTCAGTTCTACTGTCAGTTCTACTGTCACGTCCTCAGTTCTACTGTCAGTTCTACTGTCACGTCCTCAGTTCTAATGTCACGTCCTCAGTTCTACTGTCAGTTCTACTGTCACGTCCTCAGTTCTACTGTCAGTTCTATTGTCACGTCCTCAGTTCTACTGTCACGTCCTCAGTTCTACTGTCACGTCCTCAGTTCTACTGTCACGTCCTCAGTTCTACTGTCAGTTCTACTGTCACGTCCTCAGTTCTCCTGTCAGTTCTAATGTCACGTCCTCAGTTCTACTGTCAGTTCTACTGTCACGTCCTCAGTTCTAATGTCACGTCCTCAGTTCTAATGTCACGTCCTCAGTTCTACTGTCACGTCCTCAGTTCTAATGTCACGTCCTCAGTTCTAATGTCAGTTCTACTGTCAGTTCTACTGTCACGTCCTCAGTTCTAATGTCACGTCCTCAGTTCTACTGTCAGTTCTAATGTCACGTCCTCAGTTCTACTGTCAGTTCTAATGTCACGTCCTCAGTTCCACTGTCAGTTCTAATGTCACGTCCTCAGTTCTACTGTCACGTCCTCAGTTCTACTGACAGTTCTACTGTCACGTCCTCAGTTCTACTGTCAGTTCTACTGTCACGTCCTCAGTTCTCCTGTCACGTCCTCAGTTCTACTGTCAGTTCTACTGTCACGTCCTCAGTTCTACTGTCACGTCCTCAGTTCTACTGTCAGTTCTACTGTCACGTCCTCAGTTCTCCTGTCAGTTCTAATGTCACGTCCTCAGTTCTACTGTCAGTTCTACTGTCACGTCCTCAGTTCTACTGTCAGTTCTACTGTCAGTTCTAATGTCACGTCCTCAGTTCTAATGTCACGTCCTCAGTTCTAATGTCAGTTCTACTGTCAGTTCTACTGTCACGTCCTCAGTTCTAATGTCACGTCCTCAGTTCTAATGTCACGTCCTCAGTTCTAATGTCAGTTCTACTGTCAGTTCTAATGTCACGTCCTCAGTTCTACTGTCACGTCCTCAGTTCTACTGTCACGTCCTCAGTTCTACTGTCAGTTCTAATGTCACGTCCTCAGTTCTACTGTCACGTCCTCAGTTCTACTGTCAGTTCTAATGTCACGTCCTCAGTTCTACTGTCACGTCCTCAGTTCTACTGTCAGTTCTAATGTCACGTCCTCAGTTCCACTGTCAGTTCTAATGTCACGTCCTCAGTTCTAATGTCACGTCCTCAGTTCTAATGTCACGTCCTCAGTTCTACTGTCAGTTCTAATGTCACGTCCTCAGTTCTAATGTCTTTTCCTCAGTTCTACTGTCAGTTCTAATGTCACGTCCTCAGTTCTACTGTCACGTCCTCAGTTCTACTGTCATGTCCTCAGTTCTACTGTCACATCCTCAGTTCTACTATCACGTCATCAGTTCTACTGTCAGTTCTATTGTCACGTCCTCAGTTCTACTGTCACGTCCTCAGTTCTAATGTCACGTCCTCAGTTCTACTGTCACGTCCTCAGTTCTAATGTCACGTCCTCAGTTCTACTGTCACGTCCTCAGTTCTAATGTCAGTTCTAATGTCACGTCCTCAGTTCTACTGTCAGTTCTAATGTCACGTCCTCAGTTCTACTGACAGTTCTAATGTCATGTCCTCAGTTCTACTGTCAGTTCTAATGTCACGTCCTCAGTTCTACTGACAGTTCTAATGTCACGTCCTCAGTTCTACTGACAGTTCTAATGCCACGTCCTCAGTTCTAATGTCACGTCCTCAGTTCTAATATCACGTCCTCAGTTCTACTGACAGTTCTAATGTCATGTCCTCAGTTCTACTGTCAGTTCTACTGTCAGTTCTAATGTCACGTCCTCAGTTCTAATGTCACGTCCTCAGTTCTACTGTCAGTTCTACTGTCAGTTCTACTGTCATGTCCTCAGTTCTACTGTCAGTTCTACTGTCACGTCCTCAGTTCTACTGTCAGTTCTAATGTCATGTCCTCAGTTCTACTGTCAGTTCTAATGTCACGTCCTCACTTCTACTGTCAGTTCTACTGTCATGTCCTCAGTTCTACTGTCAGTTCTAATGTCACGTCCTCAGTTCTCCTAGTTCTCACAAGTAAAAAGCAAAGGCAAAACATCACATCTTAGTTCTCGGTCCAGGGGCCCCCTGGTTTCAGGTTTTGGTTTTTGCCCAAGCACAACACAGCTGATTCAAGTAATAAATGCATGATGATGAGTTTGTTATTTGAATTAGCTGTGTAGAGCTAGGGCAAAAACTAAACGTGCACCCAGGGTGGGCCCCAGGACCGAGGGGTCGGGACCCCAGGACCGAGTTTAGAAAACCCTGCTCTAGAGCAGGGCTGTCGAACTCATTTTTCCCCGTGGGCCGCATTCGGTATTCAGCGAGGTTCAGAGGGAGACACTGAAAATGTGTTATTTTTCCTCGCTGTATAAATCTGCCAGAAATAGTCCTCCAGTTATCATTTTGTGATTTTGTCTACTCCCTGACTGTCTAGCTTTCATTGATGTGATTATTAGCGAGCTGGAAACTGTTTTACTCAAACCACCAAATGTTTGACAGCCCTGGTCTAGTGGTTAATCTGTTTATGTTTGTCATGTTAGTCAAGAAGAAGTACCCTCAAAACACTGACAATGTGTCCCTTTATGTCATCTATTTATCCTCTGATCTCCCCTGGGATTCAGATACTATTCACTGTACTGCATGACTAATCTACTATGAAGTACCCTCTATTCACTGACTAATCTACCATGAAAGTAATCATGAAAAAAACCACTTGATGAAACATAATAACAATACTGATTAACTGTAGAGTTTTACTGTTATCAATATGTACTGATAGACTGTTATCAATATGTACTGATCTACTGTTATCAATATGTACTGATAGACTGTTATCAATATGTACTGATTGACTGTTATCAATATGTACTGATAGACTGTTATCAATATGTACTGATCTACTGTTATCAATATGTACTGATAGACTGTTATCAATATGTACTGATTGACTGTTATCAATATGTACTGATTGACAGTTATCAATATGTACTGATCTACTGTTATCAATATGTACTGATAGACTGTTATCAATATGTACTGATAGACGGTTATCAATATGTACTGATAGACGGTTATCAATATGCACGGATAGACTGTAGAGATCTACTGTTATCAATATGTACTGATAGACTGTAGAGATCTACTGTTATCAATATGTACTGATTTTACTGTTATCAATATGTACTGATTTACTGTTATCAATATGTACTGATAGACTGTAGAGATCTACTGTTATCAATATGTACTGATAGACTGTTATCAATATGTACTGATTGACTGTTATCAATATGTACTGATAGACTGTAGAGATTTACTGTTATCAATATGTACTGATAGACTGTTATCAATATGTACTGATAGACTGTAGAGATCTACTGTTATCAATATGTACTGATAGACTGTTATCAATATGTACTGATAGACTGTTATCAATATGTACTGATAGACTGTTATCAATATGTACTGATTGACTGTTATCAATATGTACTGATTGACTGTTATCAATATGTACTGATAGACTGTTATCAATATGTACTGATAGACTGTTATCAATATGTACTGATAGACTGTTATCAATATGTACTGATTGACTGTTATCAATATGTACTGATTGACTGTTATCAATATGTACTGATTGACAGTTATCAATATGTACTGATTGACTGTTATCAATATGTACTGATTGACTGTTATCAATATGTACTGATAGACTGTTATCAATATGTACTGATAGACTGTTATCAATATGTACTGATCTACTGTTATCAATATGTACTGATGTACTGTTATCAATATGTACTGATTGACTGTTATCAATATGTACTGATAGACTGTTATCAATATGTACTGATTGACTGTTATCAATATGTACTGATTGACTGTTGTCAATATGTACTGATAGACTGTTATCAATATGTACTGATTGACTGTTATCAATATGTACTGATAGACTGTTATCAATATTTACTGATTGACTGTTATCAATATGTACTGATTGACAGTTATCAATATGTACTGATTGACTGTTATCAATATGTACTGATTGACTGTTATCAATATGTACTGATAGACTGTTATCAATATGTACTGATAGACTGTTATCAATATGTACTGATTGACTGTTATCAATATGTACTGATAGACTGTTATCAATATGTACTGATTGACTGTTATCAATATGTACTGATAGACTGTTATCAATATGTACTGATTGACTGTTATCAATATGTACTGATTGACTGTTATCAATATGTACTGATAGACTGTTATCAATATGTACTGATTGACTGTTATCAATATGTACTGATAGACTGTTATCAATATGTACTGATTGACTGTTATCAATATGTACTGATAGACTGTTATCAATATGTACTGATTGACTGTTATCAATATGTACTGATTGACTGTTATCAATATGTACTGATTGACTGTTATCAATATGTACTGATTGACTGTTATCAATATGTACTGATAGACTGTTATCAATATGTACTGATAGACTGTTATCAATATGTACTGACAGACTGTTATCAATATGTACTGATAGACTGTTATCAATATGTACTGATAGACTGTTATCAATATGTACTGATGTACTGTTATCAATATGTACTGATAGACTGTTATCAATATGTACTGATTGACTGTTATCAATATGTACTGATTGACTGTTATCAATATGTACTGATAGACTGTTATCAATATGTACTGAGAGACTGTTATTAATATGTACTGATAGACTGTTATCAATATGTACTGATAGACTGTTATCAATATGTACTGATTGACTGTTATCAATATGTACTGATTGACTGTTATCAATATGCACTGATAGACTGTTATCAATATGTACTGATAGACTGTTATCAATATGTACTGATAGACTGTTATCAATATGTACTGACAGACTGTTATCAATATGTACTGATAGACTGTTATCAATATGTACTGATAGACTGTTATCAATATGTACTGACAGACTGTTATCAATATGTACTGATAGACTGTTATCAATATGTACTGATAGACTGTTATCAATATGTACTGATGTACTGTTATCAATATGTACTGATAGACTGTTATCAATATGTACTGATTGACTGTTATCAATATGTACTGATTGACTGTTATCAATATGTACTGATTGACTGTTATCAATATGTACTGATTGACTGTTATCAATATGTACTGATAGACTGTTATCAATATGTACTGAGAGACTGTTATTAATATGTACTGATAGACTGTTATCAATATGTACTGATGTACTGTTATCAATATGTACTGATAGACTGTTATCAATATGTACTGATGTACTGTTATCAATATGTACTGATAGACTGTAGAGATCTACTGTTATCAATATGTACTGATAGACTGTTATCAATATGTACTGATAGACTGTTATCAATATGTACTGATAGACTGTTATCAATATGTACTGATAGACTGTTATCAATATGTACTGATAGACTGTTATCAATATGTACTGATGTACTGTTATCAATATGTACTGATAGACTGTAGAGATCTACTGTACATTACTCACTGTGCAATCAACACGGCATTATGCAGCTTTTCTACAAGACACACAGGAGGCAACTAGCAGCAGTTAGTGTGACTGCATTTTGTGTGACTGTGGGGTTTCTAAGGTTGATTGGTGTGTGTGTGTGTGTGTGTGTGTGTGTGTGTGTGTGTGTGTGTGTGTGTGTGTGTGTGTGTGTGTGTGTGTGTGTGTGTGTGTGTGTGTGTGTGTGTGTGTGTGTGTGTGTGTGTGTGTGTGTGTGTGTGTGTGTGTGTGTGTGTGCGTGTGTGATCCTCTACAGAGCCCAGAGAGGCCCCATCTGAGGTGAAAGCTTCCAGCATTTCCTCTTCGGAAATCAAAGTAACTTGGAGGCCACCCAACCCTGGCCCTGGGAGACCACGGGGATACGAGGTGTGTGTGTGCATTATACATAACATTTATCATTAGATACATCTAAATGAAACAAATAAATGTAAATACTACAATAAAAGACAGGTTTTTAAAGAGACACACCCAATGTCTTCTTTTGTCAGGTGAGCTACAGGATGGACAGTGAGCAGGAGGAGTCAGGGAACCGGAAGAAGACAGCGGGGAACGAGACGTCTATGGTGCTGACAGGCCTGGAGGGCAACAGTGTGTACGTCATCACAGTCAGAGGCTTCAACAGTATCGGCCAGGGCCCTGCATCGAGCGCTAGCACCGCCAAGACCAAGAAAGACCGTGAGTACAGTAACTCACACACTACCAGCCAGCCCACCTAGCACCGCCAAGACCAAGAAAGACCGTGAGTACAGCAACTCACACACTACCAGCCAGCCCACCTAGCACCGCCAAGACCAAGAAAGACCGTGAGTACAGCAACTCACACACTACCAGCCAGCCCACCTAGCACCGCCAAGACCAAGAAAGACCGTGAGTACAGTAACTCACACACTACCAGCCAGCCCACCTAGCACCGCCAAGACCAAGAAAGACCGTGAGTACAGCAACTCACACACTACCAGCCAGCCCACCTAGCACCGCCAAGACCAAGAAAGACCGTGAGTACAGTAACTCACACACTACCAGCCAGCCCACCTAGCACCGCCAAGACCAAGAAAGACCGTGAGTACAGCAACTCACACACTACCAGCCAGCCCACCTAGCACCGCCAAGACCAAGAAAGACCGTGAGTACAGTAACTCACACACTACCAGCCAGCCCACCTAGCTCTGCCAAGACCAAGAAAGACCGTGAGTACACCGCTCATACAAACCTGAGCTGAATAGAGAGGGGGGGATACTGTATGTACACTTGAATTAAGCAGCAAGGCACATGAATACAGGTAAAGGTAAGAGGCAGTGCTGTATATTGAATACAGTCACAGGTAAGAGGCAGTGCTGTATCATGAATACAGGTAAGAGGCAGTGCTGTATCATGAATAGAGTCACAGATAAGAGGCAGTGCTGTATCATGAATACAGTCACAGGTAAGAGGCAATGCTGTATCATGAATACAGGTAAGAGGCAGTGCTGTATCATGAATACAGTCACAGATAAGAGGCAGTGCTGTATCATGAATACAGGTAAGAGGCAGTGCTGTATCATGAATAGAGTCACAGATAAGAGGCAGTGCTGTATCATGAATACAGGTAAGAGGCAGTGCTGTATCATGAATACAGTCACAGGTAAGAGGCAGTGCTGTATCATGAATACAGGTAAGAGGCAGTGCTGTATCATGAATACAGGTAAGAGGCAGTGCTGTATCATGAATACAGGTAAGAGGCAGTGCTGTATCATGAATACAGTCAAAGGTAAGAGGCAGTGCTGTATCATGAATACAGTCACAGATAAGAGGCAGTGCTGTATCATGAATACAGGTAAGAGGCAGTGCTGTATCATGAATACAGGTAAGAGGCAGTGCTGTATCATGAATACAGGTAAGAGGCAGTGCTGTATCATGAATACAGGTAAGAGGCAGTGCTGTATCATGAATACAGGTAAGAGGCAGTGCTGTATCATGAATACAGGTAAGAGGCAGTGCTGTATCATGAATACAGGTAAGAGGCAGTGCTGTATCATGAATACAGGTAAGAGGCAGTGCTGTATCATGAATACAGGTAAGAGGCAGTGCTTTATCATGAATACAGGTAAGAGGCAGTGCTGTATCATGAATACAGGTAAGAGGCAGTGCTGTATCATGGATACAGGTAAGAGGCAGTGCTGTATCATGAATACAGATAAGAGGCAGTGCTGTATCATGAATACAGGTAAGAGGCAGTGCTGTATCATGAATACAGGTAAGAGGCAGTGCTGTATCATGAATACAGGTAAGAGGCAGTGCTGTATCATGAATACAGGTAAGAGGCAGTGCTGTATCATGAATACAGGTAAGAGGCAGTGCTGTATCATGAATACAGGTAAGAGGCAGTGCTGTATCATGAATACAGGTAAGAGGCAGTGCTGTATCATGAATACAGGTAAGAGGCAGTGCTGTATCATGAATACAGGTAAGAGGCAGTGCTGTATCATGAATACAGGTAAGAGGCAGTGCTGTATCATGAATACAGGTAAGAGGCAGTGCTGTATCATGAATACAGATAAGAGGCAGTGCTGTATCATGAATACAGATAAGAGGCAGTGCTGTATCATGAATACAGGTAAGAGGCAGTGCTGTATCATGAATACAGGTAAGAGGCAGTGCTGTATCATGAATACAGGTAAGAGGCAGTGCTGTATCATGAATACAGGTAAGAGGCAGTGCTGTATCATGAATACAGATAAGAGGCAGTGCTGTATCATGAATACAGGTAAGAGGCAGTGCTGTATCATGAATACAGGTAAGAGGCAGTGCTGTATCATGAATACAGTCACAGGTAAGAGGCAGTGCTGTATCATGAATACAGTCACAGGTAAGAGGCAGTGCTGTATCATGAATACAGGTAAGAGGCAGTGCTGTATCATGAATACAGGTAAGAGGCAGTGCTGTATCATGAATACAGTCACAGGTAAGAGGCAGTGCTGTATCATGAATACAGGTAAGAGGCAGTGCTGTATCATGAATACAGGTAAGAGGCAGTGCTGTATCATGAATACAGTCACAGGTAAGAGGCAGTGCTGTATCATGAATACAGGTAAGAGGCAGTGCTGTATCATGAATACAGTCACAGGTAAGAGGCAGTGCTGTATCATGAATACAGTCACAGGTAAGAGGCAGTGCTGTATCATGAATACAGGTAAGAGGCAGTGCTGTATCATGAATACAGGTAAGAGGCAGTGCTGTATCATGAATACAGGTAAGAGGCAGTGCTGTATCATGAATACAGGTAAGAGGCAGTGCTGTATCATGAATACAGGTAAGAGGCAGTACTGTATCATGAATACAGGTAAGAGGCAGTGCTGTATCATGAATACAGGTAAGAGGCAGTACTGTATCATGAATACAGTCACAGGTAAGAGGCAGTGCTGTATCATGAATACAGTCACAGGTAAGAGGCAGTGCTGTATCATGGATACAGTCACAGGTAAATGGCGTTGTTCGACACGATAACGGAGGGCCAGTCAACCCATTTACCTGTGACTGTATTCATGATCAAAAACGGCCTCGAATGCCTTTATTAAACGGTTACCAACATATTTAAATAATGATGAATAACATATTTTCATTAAAACGTTATTTTGATTAATTAAATTCATACAATGTCATTCTTCCACCAGAAGACATAGTCCAGACAAACCTCTGGATGTTAGTTATTTTGGTCATGTTGCGACAGGCGCCAGCCAGTCTTTCATTATGTTAAAATAGTTGCTATGCAAAAGGTCTGGTCGTCCTTTCTAAACAAAATGGTTGCTATTCAGGCTGGATAACATTCTTGTCACTTGCTAGCTAGCTAGCTCAGCTAACTCAGTCATGTCAAACATTGAACCTGGAATTACAGGACACTAGCTGCATTTTCATTTGTTTGAGCCTTTTTTCTATTGTTATTTACTTGGATATGTCCAACTGGCTCAGTAAAACATTGTCTCGTCTCGTCTAAGCACCATTCACTCTCTGTGGTGCTACAGAGTAGGGATGTGCAGTTAGCACATGATTCATTCTCTTTATGGACTCGAGGGTCATGATTTGTATTTTTCGAATGACTCATTCATCTTAGTTGTTTGTTTGACCTGCTGGCCGCAATGAACTCTTACAGCAGGGTTAATACGCTCTCATCTGTCTCAGCGACCAGCAACTGTCCATCATGTGGGAAATCTGTCATGATGCAGGCAGATGGGGAAAAAGACATGTTTACAACTGACAATTGATCACATGGTGATTATTTATGGAATGTTATGATGGACACAGCTGTTGATGTTGACCCAAAATGTACACAGTCTCCCATTGTTCAAGAAACTCGAATTCGAGAGCAAATCGTTTGGAGTGTTGCAGTTGGAACGTTATTGTGCTTATCACCCGCAGTCAAGCATTCTGCCTAGAGATGTTCACAATCTAGTCCAGTTCCACAACGAGACACCTACTCATACTCATAAGATTTTTGTTCATTTTTAATAGTTTCTACATTGTAGAATAATAGTGAAGACATCAACACTATGAAAGAACACATATGGAATCATGTAGTAACCCCTAAAAATATTTCTAAATATATTTTATATTTGAGATTCTTCAAAGTAGCCACCATTTGCCTTTGATGACATCTTTGCACACTCTTGGAATTCTCTCAACCAGCTTCATGAGGTAGTCACCTGGAATACATTTCAATGAACAGGTGTGCCAAGTTAAAAGTTCATTTGTGGAATTTCTTTCCTTCTTAATGCATTTGAGCCAATCAGTTGTGTTGTGACAAGGTAAGGGTGGTATACAGAAGATAGCCCTATTTGGTAAAAGACCAAGTCCATATTATGGCAAGAACATCTCAAATAAGCAAAGAGAAATGAAATGATTACTGTATGCCTCGCTGTATGTCTCTCCCAAATGTCAATATGCCTTGTATACTGTTGTTCAGGTTAGTTATCATTGTTTTAGTTCACAATGGAGCCCCTAGATCCACTCTGCATACCCCTGTTACCTCCTTTGTCCCACCCCCACACATGCGGTGACCTCACCCATTACAACCAGCATGTCCAGAGATACAACCTCTCTCATCATCACCCAGTGCCTGGGCTTACCTCCGCTGTACCCGCACCCCACCATACCCCTGTCTGCGCATTATGCCCTGAATATATTCTACCATGCCCAGAAACCTGCTCCTCTTATCCTCTGCCCCCAACGCTCTAGGCGACCAGTTTTGATAGCCTTTAGCCGCACCCTCATACTACTCCTTCTCTGTTCCGCGGGTGATGTGGAGGTAAACCCAGGCCCTGCATGTCCCCAGGTACCCTCATTTGTTGACTTCTGTGATCGAAAAAGTATTGGTTTTATGCATGTCAACATCAGAAGCCTCCACCCTAAGTTTGTTTTACTCACTGCTTTAGCACACTCTGCCAACCCTGATGTCCTTGCCGTGTCTGAATCCTGGCTCAGGAAGGCCACCAAAAATTCAGAGATTTCCATACCCAACTATAACATCTTCCATCAAGATAGAACTGCCAAAGGGGGCGGAGTCGCAGTCTACTGCAGAGATAGCCTGCAAAGTAATGTCATACTTTCCAGGTCCATACCCAAACAGTTTGAACTACTAATTTTGAAAATTACTCTCTCCAGAAACAAGTCTCTCACTGTTGCCGCCTGCTACCGACCCCGTCAGCTCCCAGCTGTGCCCTGGACACCATTTGTGAATTGATCGCCCCCATCTAGCTTCAGAGTTTGTTCTGTTAGGTGACCTAAACTGGGATATGCTTAACACCCCGGCAGTCCTACAATCTAAGCTAGATGCCCTCAATCTCACTCAAATCATCAAGGAACCCACCAGGTACAACCCTAACTCTGTAAACAAGGGCACCCTCATAGACGTCATCCTGACCAACTGGCCCTCCAAATATACCTCCGCTGTCTTCAACCAGGATCTCAGTGATCACTGCCTCATCGCCTGTATCCGCCACGGAGCCGCAGTCAAACGACCACCCCTCATCACTGTCAAACGCTCCCTAAAACACTTCTGTGAGCAGGCCTTTCTAATCGACCTGGCCCGTGTATCCTGGAAGGACATTGACCTCATCCCGTCAGTTGAGGATGCCTGGTCATTCTTTAAAAGTAACTTCCTCACCATTTTAGATAAGCATGCTCCGTTCAAAAAATGCAGAACCAAGAACAGATACAGCCCTTGGTTCACTCCAGACCTGACTGCCCTCGACCAGCACAAAAACATCCTGTGGCGGACTGCAATAGCATCGAATAGCCCCGTGATATGCAACTGTTCAGGGAAGTCAGGAACCAATACACGCAGTCAGTCAGGAAAGCTAAGGCCAGCTTCTTCAGGCAGAAGTTTGCATCCTGTAGCTCCAACTCCAAAAAGTTCTGGGACACTGTGAAGTCCATGGAGAACAAGAGCACCTCCTCCCAGCTGCCCACTGCACTGAGGCTAGGAAACACGGTCTCCACCGATAAATCCATGATTATCGAAAACTTCAATAAGCACTTCTCAACGGCTGGCCATGCCTTCCGCCTGGCTACTCCAACCTCGGCCAACAGCTCCGCCCCCCGTAGTTCCTCACCCAAGCCTCTCCAGGTTCTCCTTTACCCAAATCCAGATAGCAGATGTTCTGAAAGAGCTGCAAAACCTGGACCCGTACAAATCAGCTGGGCTTGACAATCTGGACCCGCTATTTCTGAAACTATCTGCCGCCATTGTCGCAACCCCTATTACCAGCCTGTTCAACCTCTCTTTCATATCGTCTGAGATCCCCAAGGATTGGAAAGCTGCCGCAGTCATCCCCCTCTTCAAAGGGGAGACACCCTGGACCCAAACTGCTATAGACCTATATCCATCCTGCCCTGCCTATCTAAGGTCTTCGAAAGCCAAGTCAACAAACAGGTCACTGACCATCTCGAATCCCACCGTACCTTCTCCGCTGTGCAATCTGGTTTCCGAGCCGGTCACGGGTGCACCTCAGCCACACTCAAGGTACTAAATGATATCATAACCGCCATCGATAAAAGACAGTACTGTGCAGCCGTCTTCATCGACCTCGCCAAGGCTTTCGACTCTGTCAATCACCAAATTCTTATCGGCAGACTCAACAGCCTCGGTTTTTCGGATGACTGCCTTGCCTGGTTCACCAATTACTTTGCAGACAGAGTTCAGTGTGTCAAATCGGAGGGCATGCTGTCCGGTCCTCTGGCAGTCTCTATGGGGGTGCCACAGGTTTCAATTCTCGGGCCGACTCTTTTCTCTGTATATATCAATGATGTTGCTCTTGCTGCGGGCGATTCCCTGATCCACCTCTACGCAGACGACACCATTCTATATACATTCGGCCCGTCATTGGACACTGTGCTATCAAACCTCCAAACGAGCTTCAATGCCATACAGCACTCCTTCCGTGGCCTCCAACTGCTCTTAAACGCGAGTAAAACCAAATGCATGCTTTTCAACCGATCGCTGCCTGCACCCGCATGCCCGACTAGCATCACCACCCTGGATGGTTCCAACCTTGAATATGTGGACATCTATAAGTACCTAGGTGTCTGGCTAGACTGCAAACTCTCCTTCCAGACTCACATCAAACATCTCCAATCAAAAATCAAATCCAGAGTCGGCTTTCTATTCCGCAACAAAGCCTCCTTCACTCACGCTGCCAAGCTTACCCTAGTAAAACTGACTATCCTACCGATCCTCGACTTCGGCGATGTCATCTACAAAATGGCTTCCAACACTCTACTCAGCAAACTGGATGCAGTCTATCACAGTGCCATCCGTTTTGTCACTAAAGCACCTTATACCACCCACCACTGCGACTTGTATGCTCTAGTCGGCTGGCCCTCACTACATATTCGTCGCCAGACCCACTGGCTCCAGGTCATCTACAAGTCCATGCTAGGTAAAGCTCCGCCTTATCTCAGTTCACTGGTCACGATGGCAACACCCATCCGTAGCACGCGCTCCAGCAGGTGTATCTCACTGATCATCCCTAAAGCCAACACCTCATTTGGCCGCCTTTCGTTCCAGTACTCTGCTGCCTGTGACTGGAACGAATTGCAAAAATCGCTGAAGTTGGAGACTTTTATCTCCCTCACCAACTTCAAACATCAGCTATCCGAGCAGCTAACCGATCGCTGCAGCTGTACATAGTCTATAGGTAAATAGCTCACCCTTTTTCACCTACCTCATTCCCATACTGTTTTTATACTGTTTTTATTTATTTACTTTTCTGCTCTTTTGCACACCAATATCTCTACCTGTACATGCCCATCTGATCATTTATCACTCCAGTGTTAATCTGCAAAATTGTATTATTCGCCTACCTCCACATGCCTTTTGCACACATTGTATATAGACTGCCCATTTTTTTCTACTGTGTTATTGACTTGCTAATTGTTTACTCCATGTGTAACTCTGTGTTGTCTGTTCACACTGCTATGCTTTATCTTGGCCAGGTCGCAGTTGCAAATGAGAACTTGTTCTCAACTAGCCTACCTGGTTAAATAAAGGTGAAATAAATAAAAAATAAAAAATGACAGTCCATCATCACTTTAAGACATGAAGGTCAGTCAATCAGGAACGTTTCAAGAACTTTGAAAGATTCTTCAAGTGCAGTCGCAAAAGCCATAAGTGCTATGATGAAACTGACTCTCATGAGGATCGCCAGAGGAAAGGAAAGACCCAGAGTTTCCTCTGCTGCAAAGGATAAGTTCATTAGAGTTACCAGCCTCAGACATTGCATCCCAAATAAATTATTCAGAGTTCAAGTAAGACACATCTCAACATCAACTGTTCAGAGGAGACTGTGTGAATGAGGCATTCAGGGTCAAATTGCTGCAAAGAAACCACTTCTAAAGGACACCAATAAGAAGAAGAGACTTGCTTGGGCCAAGTAACATGGGCAATGGACATTAGACTGGTGGAATTCTGTCTTTGATCTGATGAGTTAAAATTTTAGATTTTTGATTCCAACCGCCGTGTCTTTGTGAGATGCAGAGTAGGTGAACGGATGATCTCCACATGTGTGATTCCCATCGTGAAGCATGGAGGAGGAGGCGTGATGGTGTCGGGGTGCTTTGCTGGTGACACTGTCAGCGATTTATATAGAATTCAAGGCACACTTAACTAGCATGGCTACCACAGCATTCTGCAGCGATATGCCAATCCGTCTGGTTCGCACTTATTGGGATTATCATTTGTTAATCAACAGGACACTGACCCAACACACCTCCAGGCTGTGTAAGGGCTATTTGACCCAGAAGGAGAGTGATGGAGTGCTGCATCAGATGACCTGGCCTCCACAATCACCCGACCTCAACCTAATTCAGATGGTTTGGGATGAGTTGGACCTCAGAGTGAAGGAAAAGCAGCCAACAAGTGCTCAGTATATGTGGGAAGTCCTTCAAGACTGTTGGAAAAGCATTCCTCATGAAGATGTTTGAGAGAATGCCAAGAGTGTGCAAAGCTGTCATCAAGGCTAAGGGTGGCTACTTTGAAGAATATAAAATATATTTTCATTTGTTTAACACTCCATGATTCCATATGTGTTATTTCATAGTTTTCATGTAGAAAATCGTAGAAAATTAAGAAAAACCCTTGACTGACCAGAACTGGGACACCACATGACAGTCCCAAAACATGTCCATTAGTGTTCCAACAACATGCATATGTCATCTATCACATTTTGGAGTAGGAATCGGCTTCATCTTAAAACATCTAAATGGGGTTAACCTCTCTATGCTTCTAATGTATACACTGGTATTCTGGGTTTCTAGAGGTAACACATACATTTTCCCAGATGGTATCCCGGTTCAGCTCGTGCCCCAATCCCTGCATTTCACGGTTCCATACTAGAGTGACACCCAATGTAGAGTATTTAACAGACAGTAGCCAATCATACGTGGCAGAGACCATTTTAGATGTTAATGAAGGGTCTATCCATGTAAGCATTATGTGGGATGTTAACGGGGCATCCCATGGTGCACCATACGCTTTTAACGAAGATCTTAACGGTAGGTAAAGGAACCATGAAAAGCCTGGAAGTGAATACATTTTGTTTGAGGTCCTGTAACGTCATTAGCCTCTTATCATTATTATTATTATCATCTTATCATCTCGCAAGTGATGCTCAGCCTTTTCCGTTTACAATGGGTAGACAAAAGGCTTATTGATTGTCGGCAGGTTATGGCCGTATAGGAGAAGATTCACAGAACATCTTAGTGTTGCCTATATGTTTCTCGGTACCATACTTTTAGTGAGTTGGAAATAATTGATCCACATTATTTGAACGTTGAAGAAAATAGATCTGTAAGTCAACTTCGCCTCTCCAAGAAGCTGCAATAGAATCATGGGAATAAACTGTCAAGGTTTTTATGTTGAAAGACCAGTAATATATATATATATATATAATTTGTAAATGGGATGAGACAAACCCCCTGTTCCCTTTGACATGAATTCCTATTTTGGCGGATTCCTATTTTGGCGGATGAGGCATCATAGAGAAAATCCAATTTAGTCGGTCGAGTTCCTCTTTGCTACTTTGTAATGAGATTTGTAATGAGATGGTGCATCTCTGCAAATCAGAGGTGATTTCCTTTTTTCAGTTTGACTTTTAGTTTGTTCCTTCTGCAACCTTGGGAAAATTTGGTGAGTATGCATATGCCCAAATAAAGTCTGCCTCATGCCACTGCATTGGAGATATGCAATTTTACAGGGCTATTGGGTATATTTATTTTCGAGAATGAACCGAAAAGAGTAAACAACTTCAGAATCTGTGGAAGGGAAATTGAGATGTCTGAGAAATACAATAAGGTGTCATAGAATGACACTTTATGCTGCGTACCTTTTTAATATTGATGGATGAAATAGGTGGGTCTAATCGCTGGAGCAAAGGGGCTCCAAAGACAGGGCAAAGAGAATTGGTGATAGTGGACATCCTTGTTTTGTGGGACATTTTAAACAGAAAGTCTTGGATGTTTCCCATCTGCACAACTGCTTGGGATGCAGAATACAATGTTTTTAACATGGAGATACATCCTTTACCAATACCAAATGACTCCAAAACACACCATAAAATGTTCTTGCCTATCAAAGGCTTTTTCTGCATCTAAACTAAAAAGTGCAGCAGGGACTGGGTCGTTTTCGGACACATTTATAATATGGAATAGACGTCTAATATTGTCTGAGGCTAAACGACCCTTTATAAACCCAGTTTGATCATAGCTGGTTAGATTTCCTACAAGCTGTTCCAATCTGTTGGCAAGTACCTTTGCAAACAGCTTGAGCTCTGGTATAATAAGGCTTAAGGGCCTATAACATTGACAGTCTCGGGGAGATTTGCCCTTTTTTAACAAAACTATAATCAGTGAGGTGTTTTGGTCTATATGGAATTCTCCAAGTTTTTATGCATGTTTGATAGAACCAATTAGTGGCCTGACAATATCCCATGTTTCAAGAAACAGCTATGGAGGTGAAAACATCAAGTCCTCGTGATTTGCCTCTGCGTTCTTCGAGAGGAAATGGGGAGTCAAGGAATCCAGATTGTCAAGTTTTTTCCAATGAGGATAAGAAGTGTTTCATCTTACTATGATCAGGGTCGGCCTCTGACGTATATCATTGGGAATAAAACTGACTAAACGTATCTTTAATTTCTGCCAGGTCATGCGACATCTTACCCTGATGGTGTTTGAATTGTATTGATACAAGAACAGGCCTCATTTTGCTTCAGCCTTGCAGCCAAATGTCTTCTAGCTTTTTCCCTCTCAGAATGGTATGTTAATGCGATGCATTAGATTGAAGTGTTATACTCGTGTTTTAATGCTGTTAATATCTTCCCCTTTTGCTCGGTACATTTTTGTTTCTGCTCGTTTTCAACCAGAGAAATCTGTTTTTCCAGATCTACTACTTTTCTTAGGAGGTACAGTTTCCCCCCGAAAAAGCATTTTGTCACCTCCCAAAGTGACAAAAATAATAAATTATTTCAACTTTGCTAGAAGCCGTGTCATAAAAAGCCTTATTCTGCAGTTGTGTTAAAGCTCTTCTGGCACTTTTCTGTTTGTAGCTGTCATGTTAGATACTACACAGACGCCAGGCATCTAAAATATTAAGCTCCGCAGCAAATGAGATGAGATCACCAGAGGCCCGATCAGTTTGAGAGTGAGATGAACCATGAAACCTATCTATTACATAACTGATTTTAAATCTCCTCCCACAACAAGTTGGTATTCTGAAAGATCTAATAGTCTTTTTGAGATTCAAAAGTGAAACATTGTTTCCAAAGTCAGACAGGCATAAAATGAGGCTTATATTAACCCTGCTCAGCAAAAAATAAATGTCCCTTTTTCAGGAACCTGTCCTTAAAAGTTAATTTGTAAAAACTTCACAGATCTTCATTGTAAAGGGTTTAAACACTGTTTCCCATGCTTGTTCAATGAACCATAAACAATTAATGAACATTCACCTGTGGAACGGTCGTTAAGACACTAACAGCTTTCAGACGAAAGGCAAATAAGGTCACAGTTATGAAAACGTAGGACACTAAAGTGACCTTTGTACTGACTGAAAAAACACCTATAGAAGGACAGCTGATCGTCCTCGCTGCAGACCACATGTAACAACACCTGCACAGGATGTGTACATACGAACCTGTCTGTTGGCAACAACTGCCCCAGTTACACCAGGAACGGACAGGTACAGGATGGCAACAACTGCCCCAGTTACACCAGGAACGGACAGGTACAGGATGGCAACAACTGCCCCAGTTACACCAGGAATGGACAGGTACAGGATGGCAACAACAACTGCCCCAGTTACACCAGGAACGGACAGGTACAGGATGGCAACAACTGCCCCAGTTACACCAGGAACGGACAGGTACAGGATGGCAACAACTGCCCCAGTTACACCAGGAACGGACAGGTACAGGATGGCAACAACAACTGCCCCAGTTACAGCAGGAACGGACAGGTACAGGATGGCAACAACAACTGCCCCAGTTACACCAGGAACGGACAGGTACAGGATGGCAACAACAACTGCCCCAGTTACATCAGGAACGGACAGGTACAGGATGGCAACAACTGCCCCAGTTACACCTGGAACGGACAGGTACAGGATGGCAACAACAACTGCCCCAGTTACACCAGGAACACACAATCCCTCCATCACTGCTCAGACGGTCCACAATAAGCTGAGAGAGGCTGGACTGAGGGCTTGTAGGCCTGTTGTAAGGCAGGTCCTCACCAGACATCACCGGCAACAACGTCGCCTATGGGCACAAACCCACCGTCGCTGGACTAGACAGTACTGGAAAAAAGTGCTCTTCACTGACATGTCGTGGTTTTGTCTCACCGGGAGTGATGGTCGGATTCGTGTTTATCGTCAAAGTAATGAGTGTTACACCGAGGCTTGTACTCTGGAGAAGGATCAATTTGGAGGAGGAGGGTCCGTCATGGTCTGGGGCGGTGTGTCGCAGCATCATCGGACTAAGCTTGTTGTCATTGCAGGCAATCTCAACGCTGTGTATTACAGTGAAGACATCCTCTTCCCTCATGTGGTACCCTTCCTGCAGGCTTATCCTTATCCTGACATACTGGTCATTCTTCGGTGTGTGATTTCCTGCAAGACAGGAATGTAAGGGAATACCCCTGTATTGGACAAAAATGAATGGCATGTCATTGGCATCGGACAAACCATATACACATTGGCCAATACCACCCAATTCGGCGTTGATTCATCCAAAGTGTATTGCAAATGCCATATGGTAATTGCCAGTTGTAACACTTTAAAAATTCAACAGGGGGCAAATGCGCTCCACCGGGGTTTTTCATATTGGATATGTAACCCAAATTAATGTCCAAAAGTAAAATTTTGAAAAAATGAACTTTTTTCAAAAACTTATCACCCCTTAAAAAGTGCTTTCTGGACCGTTTTTCGAAATTCTTTCGATTTTTTTGTCAATTACACATGTGTAAGAACTGTATGAATATACTTTTGTCCAATTTTATTATCATAATTTTTTTAATTTTTTTTATATGCGCATAAGGAATATGTTTTGTCCAATTCCAATATGATTTCATAGGAAGTCAAAAGTCAAAAATGTCAAAATTTTGTAAAAAACTTCACACACCCATAAAAAAGTGCTTTCTGGACCGTTTTTCGAAATTCTTTCGATTTTTTGTCAATTACACATGTGTAAGAACTGTATGAATATACTTTTGTCCAATTTTATTATCATAATTTTTTTTTTTTTTTTTTTACATGCGCATAAGGAATATGTTTTGTCCAATTCCAATATGATTTCATAGGAAGTCAAAAGTCAAAAGTCAAAAATGTCAAAATTTTGTAAAAAACTTCACACACCCATAAAAAAGTGCTTTCTGGACCGTTTTTCGAAATTCTTTTGATTTTTTGGTCAATTACACATGTGTAAGAACTGTATGAATATACTTTTGTCCAATTTTATTATCATAATTTTTTTAATTTTTTTTACATGCGCATAAGGAATATGTTTTGTCCAATTCCAATATGATTTCATAGGAAGTCAAAAGTCAAAAGTCAAAAATGTCAAAATTTTGTAAAAACTTCACACACCCTTAAAAAGTGCTTTCTGGACCGTTTTTTGAAATTCTTTCAATTTTTTTTTGTCAATTACACATGTGTAAGAACTGTATGAATATACTTTTGTCCAATTTTATTATCATATTTTTTTATATATTTTTTTAAATTGTGCATAAGGATTTTTTGTGGGCCAAATGACGTAAGAAATTTGACATGCTCAAAAATCCTGCAGAAATGCAAAATTGACTGGCCTGATGAACTCGGGATGGCCGGGCAGTGATAGTTGTTCCTTTCCATCACTCGTTGTGTTGACTTCATCATGTCCATTTTGTGATGTTTTTCACTATATAATCATATTGCAAGTGCACGTGCATTTGCAATATGTTTCAATGTGCATTTACCATATGAAATTTGACCTTGCTCAAAAATGCAAAATTGACTGGTCTGATGAACACAGGATGGCCGAGCAGTGATAGTTGTACATTTCCATCACTCGTTGTGTTGATTTCATCATCTCCGTTAGGTGATGTTTTTACACTATAGAATCATATTGCAAATGCACGTGCATTGTTGTGCAACTGGTAACCCAAAAATAAAAAATATGGTTGTAAATGCATTTACCGGTCATTCTGATATTAATGCTCGCTATGGGAACACAGGATGGCCGGGCAGTGATAGTTGTACATTTCCATCACTCGTTGTGTTGATTTCATCATGTCCATTAGGTGATGTTTTTACACTATAGAATCATATTGCAAGTGCGCGCGCATTTGCAATATGTTTCAATGTGCATTTACCATATGAAATTTGACATGCTCAAAAATGCAAAATTGACTGGTCTGATGGACACAGGATGGCCGAGCAGTGATAGTTGTACATTTCCATCACTCGTTGTGTTGATTTCATCATGTCCATTAGGTGATGTTTTTCACTATAGAATCATATTGCAAGTGCGCGCGCATTTGCAATATGTTTCAATGTGCATTTACCATATGAAATTTGACATGCTCAAAAATGCAAAATTGACTGGTCTGATGAACACAGGATGGCTGAGCAGTGATAGTTGTACATTTCCATGACCTGTTGTGTTGATTTCATCATGTCCATTTGTTTATGTTTTCTCACTTTTGCAAAGTCACTGTGCATTTGCAATATGGTTCAATGGGCAGGTACCATCACGAATTTGTCATGCTATAAAAATCCTGCAGGAATGTGAAATTGACTGGTCTGATGAACACAGGATGGCCGAGCAGTGATAGTTGTACATTTCCATCACTTGTTGTGTTGATTTCATCATGTCCATTAGGTGATGTTTTTCACTATAGAATCATATTGCAAATGCACGTGCATTGTTGTGCAACTGGTAACCCAAAAATTAAAATATGGTTGTAAATGCATTTACCGGGACTCCTATTATCCATGCCCGCTATGGGAGTACCCTACTACGGCCCTCTATCTATGGGGGCAGTCCTGAGTGCTTTATGGACTGTTTAAAATATTCTGATGGATACGCATGTTGTGCAACTGGTGATTGAAAATAGGCACCTGGTAACCCAAAAATGAAAATATGGTTGTGAATGCATTTACCGGTCATTCTGATATTAATGCCCGCTATGGGAACACAGGATGGCCGAGCAGTGATAGTTGTACATTTCCATCACTCGTTGTGTTGATTTCATCATGTCCATTAGGTGATGTTTTTACACTATAGAATCATATTGCAAGTGCGCGCGCATTTGCAATATGTTTCAATGTGCATTTACCATATGAAATTTGAAATGCTCAAAAGTTGTACATTTCCATCACTCGTTGTGTTGATTTCATCATGTCCATTAGGTGATGTTTTTACACTATAGAATCATATTGCAAGTGCGCGCGCATTTGCAATATGTTTCAATGTGCATTTACCATATGAAATTTGACATGCTCAAAAATGCAAAATTGACTGGTCTGATGGACACAGGATGGCCGAGCAGTGATAGTTGTACATTTCCATCACTCGTTGTGTTGATTTCATCATGTCCATTAGGTGATGTTTTTTCACTATAGAATCATATTGCAAGTGCGCGCGCATTTGCAATATGTTTCAATGTGCATTTACCATATGAAATTTGACATGCTCAAAAATGCAAAATTGACTGGTCTGATGAACACAGGATGGCTGAGCAGTGATAGTTGTACATTTCCATCACCTGTTGTGTTGATTTCATCATGTCCATTTGTTTATGTTTTCTCACTTTTGCAAAGTCACTGTGCATTTGCAATATGGTTCAATGGGCAGGTACCATCACGAATTTGTCATGCTATAAAAATCCTGCAGGAATGTGAAATTGACTGGTCTGATGAACACAGGATGGCCGAGCAGTGATAGTTGTACATTTCCATCACTTGTTGTGTTGATTTCATCATGTCCATTAGGTGATGTTTTTTCACTATAGAATCATATTGCAAATGCACGTGCATTGTTGTGCAACTGGTAACCCAAAAATTAAAATATGGTTGTAAATGCATTTACCGGTCATTCTGATATTAATGCTCGCTATGGGAACACAGGATGGCCGGGCAGTGATAGTTGTACATTTCCATCACTCGTTGTGTTGATTTCATCATGTCCATTAGGTGATGTTTTTACACTATAGAATCATATTGCAAGTGCGCGCGCATTTGCAATATGTTTCAATGTGCATTTACCATATGAAATTTGACATGCTCAAAAATGCAAAATTGACTGGTCTGATGGACACAGGATGGCCGAGCAGTGATAGTTGTACATTTCCATCACTCGTTGTGTTGATTTCATCATGTCCATTAGGTGATGTTTTTCACTATAGAATCATATTGCAAGTGCGCGCATTTGTAATATGTTTCAATGTGCATTTACCATGAAATTTGACATGCTCAAAAATGCAAAAATTGACTGGTCTGATGAAACACAGGATGGCTGAGCAGTGATAGTTGTACATTTCCATCACCTGTTGTGTTGATTTCATCATGTCCATTTGTTTATGTTTCTTTCTCACTTTTGGCAAAGTCACTGTGCATTTGCAATATGGTTCAATGGGCAGGTACCATCACGAATTTGTCATGCTATAAAAATCCTGCAGGAATGTGAAATTGACTGGTCTGATGAACACAGGATGGCCGAGCAGTGATAGTTGTACATTTCCATCACTTGTTGTGTTGATTTCATCATGTCCATTAGGTGATGTTTTTCACTATAGAATCATATTGCAAATGCACGTGCATTGTTGTGCAACTGGTAACCCAAAATTAAAATATGGTTGTAAATGCATTTACCGGTCATTCTGATATTAATGCTCGCTTATGGGAACACAGGATGGCCGGGCAGTGATAGTTGTACATTTCCATCACTCGTTGTGTTGATTTCATCATGTCCATTAGGTGATGTTTTTACACTATAGAATCATATTGCAAGTGCGCGCGCATTTGCAATATGTTTCAATGTGCATTTACCATATGAAATTTGACATGCTCAAAAATGCAAAATTGACTGGTCTGATGGACACAGGATGGCCGAGCAGTGATAGTTGTACATTTCCATCACTCGTTGTGTTGATTTCATCATGTCCATTAGGTGATGTTTTTACACTATAGAATCATATTGCAAGTGCGCGCGCATTTGCAATATGTTTCAATGTGCATTTACCATATGAAATTTGACATGCTCAAAAATGCAAAATTGACTGGTCTGATGGACACAGGATGGCCGAGCAGTGATAGCTGTACATTTCATCACTCGTTGTGTTGATTTCATCATGTCCATTAGGTGATGTTTTTTCACTATAGAATCATATTGCAAGTGCGCGCGCATTTGCAATATGTTTCAATGGGCACTTACCATATGAAATTTGTACATGCTCTAAAATCATGCAAATATTGACTGGTCTGATGGGAACACAGGATGGCCGGAGCAGTGATAGTTGTACATTTCCATCACCTGGGTTGTGCTGATTTCCATCATGTCCATTTGTTTATGTTTT